>NW_028250925.1:0-56209 GCF_964263255.1 Lissotriton vulgaris | reverse complement strand
GTGTGGGGCCTCGTGAAACAAGGATGTGTGAAGCAGTGGTGGCTGGTGACATTTGAAAGTGGTGGGGCGGAAACTGATAATCATACAGCACCGTAGCGAGCGAACCGAACCCCCTAAGGAGGGTTCGGGGGGAATTCCCCCCGAGAAAATTTTGAAAAAATAATGGAAAAATGGTGCATTTTCAAGCAAATTTGAGAAAGCAGGAAGGTTAATAAAGCAATTGTGAAAGTGCAGGTATTACATTATTAAAGAGCTGTCATATAACATAGGTAGCTGCTTATTCAGTATATAGGGTGACCAACTGGCATAGGTGCAAATTCAGGACGGTGAGTGTAAAAATTCAGGACAAAGGGTCAAAATTCAGGACAAAAATTCAGGACAAAAGGTCAAAATTCAGGACAAAACTTCAGGCCAAAAGGTACGTTTTACAGATATGTCAGAGGTGGTCTTGCAATAGTATATATGTAAGTAAATAGACAACCATCTAAGTACAAGTCAAAATAGGTTTATATTACAATTGTGCACTTCACGTTTTTTCAGTATGGCTGCAGCTTGCTGCCTTAGACAATTCAAAATTCGCATCTCGCTCCAGCAGGTACATTAATCACCAGGCAATGGTGAACCACACCTGAATATAAGTGAAGCCGCTTTTATTGTTGATTGAAAACTACTGGATATATAAAGAACTTTGCAGTGCCAGCCCCCAGTAACAAAACCGCTCCCCCTCCTTTCCAGCCTCCCAGGGAAACACCAGATGGCCAGTCCTGCCTTGCTATCACCCTTCAATGGTGCCCCTCATCTTCACTTAGACCGTCTCTCATGTGTATTTAATTTCTCTTATAGTGTTACTCATCCCAATTATGTAGGGCAGGGTGTCAGAGTGCGTTACATCACACACATTATATATAGACAATGACTCATATTAACGTGAAATTCAATGTATAGGAAATGCTACTTAAGATAATGGGTGCTACAAGGTGTAATCATTCTTTTATCTATTATTCAGTCTTTCACCATTCATTCTGTCCTTTCATCTATGTGCCCATTTATATCCAAACATATTCAACCATTTGCAAACCTATCCACCATATATCCTTCCATCCATCATTACACTCATCCATCCCTCCATCCACCCTTTCAGTCATCCATCCGTACAGTCATCCATCCACTCTTTCACCCATCCATCTATTCACTCATTCATCCAGCCATTTACCCTTTCATCCATCTGGCCATTCATTCATTCACTTACTCATCCATCCACCCAGTCACTTATCCTTCCACCCATTCACCCTTTCAGTCATTCATCCTCCCTTTCTCTCTCCATCCCCCTTTCACTTATCCATCCATCCATCCATCCATCCATCATCCACCCACCCATCTACTCATCCATTCATTTATTCCATCCATTGATCCTATTACTCATCCATCCTTTCACTCATCCATCCATCCGTTCTCTCATCCATCCACCCTTTCACTTCTTCACTCATCTATTCATCCTTTTGTTCATCTACCCCTTTCTCTCTCCATCCCCCTTTCACTTATCCATCCATCCATCCATTATCCACCCATCCATCGACTCATCCATTAATTTATTCTATCCATTGATCCTATTACTCATCCATCCTTTCACTCATCCATCCATCCGTTCTCTCATCCATCCACCCTTTCACATCTTCACTCATCTATTCATCTTTTTGTCCATCTACCCCTTTCACTCATCCATTCATACATTCACCATTTCACTTATCAATTCAATCAATCCTTCCTTTCACTCATCTATTCACCCATTCACTCGCCCATTATCTAAGCTTTCACTCATCCATCCATCCTTTCTTACACCCATCCAGCCTTTTACCCATCCATCTACCCTTCCACCCATACATCCATCTATTTACCTTTTCCCTCATCCATACTTTCACTCATCCATCCATCCTTTCTTTTACCTATCCATTCACCCTTTCATTCATCCATTCATCCTTTCAGTCATCCATCCAGCCATTCACAAATTCCTTCACTTATTTACTCACCCACCTTTTCACATTATGAGCTGAGCCTTTGTCTACAGAGTTGCAGACAGAAGAGGCCCATGAAGAACTTCACCCTCACTGTAGTTCCTAAAGCAAGGGGCGGGGTGGGGTGGGGGAAAGTTCACTATGCCCCTGCACATAGGCAGTCTGAAAACGCAGAAGTCGTGAGTCACACATGATGCACAGTGCCAGGATGTGAGGTGACTGTGACATGGTGTTGTTTCCAGGGCTTGAAGTGGTGTAAAAAACTGGGGGGGTCTCTTCAAAGGGGGTGTTCGATGTAATTAAACGCGTAGTTTAAAACACCTAGGCTAAAAATCAGCGCTAGCGTAGTGTTCCGCCCGACTGATATTATGTTGTTTCTGTCATTGCATCCAGATATATAGTACAGCAAGTATCATTACACCAACAAAAACCAGACTATTGGCTTTGTCAATGGTTTTTAGTTGCTTAAAATAAAAAAAAGGAGCAACCATGGCTTTGTTGGATATAATATTGAAAATATTTCAGTTAAAAAATGATGAGACAGTGAAAGAACGATAACCCGTTCTTTTTACCTTATTTTACAGGCTTCTTTATATACACTGTTTTCTCATGTTGCTAAAGTTGCAGCATTAGCGTTTTGCCTTTTATTTTACAGAACGCCCTGCTGTACACCGAGGCATGAGGAGGCCACCACATGATTTACTAGCCCCATTGACATTCTGTATGTGGCAATCAGCCCCATACAGAATGACAATGGGCGGGGAGGGGCTGCTCTTTTGCTCAAGGAGGAGCACGAGGCGCCCCATCAGGAAGGTGAGGCCTCTCACAGGGGAGCAGTGCTGCTCCCTGTGATGGCCAAAATTACGGACAAAAGGCGTTCGTAAAAGGTTTCCTCACGGACAACGAACGTGAGGTCCAAATTACGGACCGTCCGTGAAATTTACGGACGGTTGGTCACCCTATCAGTATAACCACAGAGCTTCATAACAGACTTCAAGATACAATGCTGAGAACCTCACAGATTGTTTTTATTTAAACTGCAAACAACAAAAGAACCAACTAAACAGGTCACAAACTATCACCATTCAACATATTTACTTTTTGTATCTAAATTCTGCACCCTATGCCGGGAAAACCAGGACAGCATTCCTTATCCCACTAAATAGGAACGTACAGAGCATGAATTTAATCTCCAGTCATCAAACCCCCGAACCCTACCCCCGCCCCCCCCGCACTGCGCCGTGCAGCATTTTGTTTCCCAGTTGCACTCTGTGATAGCATGATGACCCCTTCTGCTAGTGTAATGTCCGCGCTTCTGATTTTTAGCTAAATGTGAGAAGCTCTGTGTCACCTTCTACTGTTTCATTCACTCAAGTTTCACACATTACCCACATGTTCTTCCTCTGTGCCCACCAGGCTTGCAACGGCCATTGTGCTCAACGCCCCCCCCCCCCCTGTGTGTGTCAGCCCGGGCTGAGACATCTTCCCGAGCAGACAGTTTTTGAGCAGCCACTGCCAGCTGCAACCTAACACTTCACAGGTCTTTAAAAGACCATGTATGTGTTAACGAGGCCTCTGCCTATGGCCGAAGACTTCGCTCCCCCCCTCCGAAAATTTTTATCAGCCATGAGTCTCAGCAGTAGGCCCACTGAACTACCTTACCAATGATCCAAGGCAGCAAGCGATTGAAAGGTTTGAGGCAAAGGTTCTTAAACAGAGCAAATACCTGGCCTCGGACCTTCCTTTCCTGCTTATTGGCATGCTCTCTCTGACTAGAGCAGGATAGGGGTTGATCCACATCTTAGTGTTTGGTTCTCTCTCTGGCCAGAGCTGCCTAGGGGTTGATCTGAGTATTAATGCCCCAGTACTCTCTCTGACTAGAGCAAGCTGCAGAAGAAACCCCAAAAATGTTTGTAGAAGCAAAATGCCTCAGTGTACTCTTCTACAGTTTCCTCTGGGCTTTACCTCCTCTTGAAGAAATTTAAACGTTTAAGGTTCTTCAGAAAAGTTCCTTTCAAGTCTGCTAATGCTTTTGGAATACTTGTCCCAATCTCCGGATAATCCACATGGAGCATTCACAATGGGAAGATTGTTGTCTTTCTTTCTTTCTTGACCGAGGTCGCAGAAAAGTAATGCTGCCTTGTGATTGGTTTCAAAATCTTCACCATCTATGCCCAGAAACATTTCAACAGGTACATATCCATGACTTCCACTTCACATGTGGTTTTATAGGATGCTGTGAAAATGGCGAGATTTAAACTAAGTGATGAGTGAAAGCCATCTTGAAGCATACGCAGCAGAAGCAAAAGATGAAGCAGCTGAAAATGCCTGCAGATCAAAGGCTGTCAAGATACACTAGTGCTTATGGAAATCCAATGCAATTATATTTAAAGTAAACAATACAGCCCAATCCAAAATGGCTGACAAGGAAACAGAGTGAGGATATTCTGTGTAATGAAACTTAACACAATGAAGATGGCTGACAGCGAAATAGTGTGAAGATAGTTTACCAAATGGAACTTAGTCCAAATCCAAGATGCCAGATAGTAAAGTGGCATGTAGATAATCCAACAGTAGCATGTGCACAGCCAAAATAGTCAAAAAGTACCCCAAACCGTGATTGACAAGCCCAAATGATAACTTCACCAAAGGGGAAAGGAAGGCACCAGATCAGTACACAGCTGTGTGCATGTGACTAGGAAAATCACTAGGTTGAAAACTTGCCTGGAAACGTGCCACAAACGTAGTACACACCAATGTACCCTCTAATTTAATTTCTCCACGTGCAGTAAGAAACCCTCTATGTGCACACTTCCCATTGCCCTCTGCAAAACACCTCCTGGGTAAGCTAGCTGTAGGGTTGAGAGAAAGCTAGGAGTGGTCCCTTGTTATCCTTCATGCAAAACGGTACATTTATAAAGTACTTATAGCTAAATGTTTGCCAAAACAGATTTTATTGTACACAAATAACATGACATATCATAAAAAAAGCAATCTTCCTTCTAAATGGCAAACTGTTTTTCAGCTTCCTACCAGATAAACACGTACCCACATAGCTCTCTTACCAAAAAGATCAAATTCCAAATATGGCTTGCTCCAAGTTACAGAAATACAATAAATGCTGATAATAAAAACAAACACAGCAAGAATACCAAAGCATATTTTATATTGCCCACACAGTAAACTGAATTCTTTGCTGCTTTGCTCTGGGGCTCATAATGGTGATGGATTAAAGGTGTTAGCGGCATGCCATCGTGAAGTGGCTAGAAATTAACTCAGCCAATAAGGAGGTTGTGGACCTAGGCTGACCACTTTAGATTAATGGCAATGTTTGCCACAGGCAGCAATCTAAGGACACACAGTTGGCAATGCAGTTCTAGGCATATCTCTTTTACAATAACATGACATAACAGAAGGAAGGATTGCCTTGTGGAAGAAGGATTGGGGGAAATGGGCACTTAAATCTCAAGTCTCTCTGACAGGGGTTGATCCGATTATTAATGCCCGGTGCTCTCTCTGGTCAGGGATACAGTCGTGTGGTGATGGCTGAAAGGGATACAGTCACTGGGGGCGTTAGTGAGCATGGATGCAGTCAGTGGGGCGCGGGAGGGGGAGAGAGGGAGCGATGCAGGTATTAGGGTGATGGTGAAGTGATGCAGTCACTGAAGTTTTTATGGGCAGGGGTGCAGTCACTATGGTGAGGGGGGATAGGGATGCTGTCGATGGATACAGGGACGCCTTAAGGATTGTGGGGGGCCTGGGCCAAACGTATTTCAGGGGCCCCTGTTAGGAACACATTTAAATGTATGATCAAGTTACAGCTCTTTCATGCCCTCTCTGTCTCACTGGCAGTGCAGAAACACACTGTTCCAAAATGAAAATGTGTTTACATCTAATATGCAGGGTTATTGATGTGGTTTTCAATATTGTGACAGAGCCAGCTTGCTAACACTACAACAATTACCTCTATGCACCCCTTCCATCCGAGGACCTGTTTGGAGCTAAAATAAACTTTTTACGGTTGTTGCATGAAACATAAACACACCATTTGTCTGAAAAATATCTGCAATAAACTCTCACACATTCCACTCCTTAAAAATAAAATAAAAGAAAATGCTATGTACAATCTGCTTAAGAATGATTAAAGTTCCTCAGGGCAAAACTCTCTCAGGGGGCTGGGGCCCTGGGCCAGAGCCCACTTTGCCCATGCCTTAAAACGTCTCTGGATGGAGATGATGAGGGTGGGGTGAGGGGAGCTGTCACTGGCTGTAGGACCTGGAGCTGTGGGCTTGGGCTGAGACGGGGGTGCTCTTAGAATGAACTGGGACTTGCAAGGCGATGGGGCAGGGTCAAAGGGCACACTGCAGAGCATAATTTTGATAGCCTATACTGGTAGCGCATTCGCGCGCTACACAAGAAGAAAGGCAAGGGTGTGAATTTAAGGATACCATACTGATGTGTGCAGAGAGCAGCTGCGAGCCCTTTACTGGGAGCGAGGATAACCAGGGAGGATTAAAGTTCGGCAGCCGCCCGGGAATATATTGAAGCTCTGAAAACGGTCAGGTGCTCAATGTTAAGAAGCGCTACTTAGCCGCCCATTCAAAGGAGCAATTAAAGCGCTTTGAAAAAAAACGTCAAGTTTCCTGCTTTTTTAAAGTTCAAGCAGCAACATTGACGGACGGTACGGTAGAGGATATGATTAGGAAGCAAGCCTGGCACTGGTTAGGGAGGGATGGCAGAGGTCAGAGGAGGCCCCTGCCTCGCATAGTAAAAAACTTACGGTGGAGGACGCGGTATCGCGGTGGTGGTGGTGACGGAGACCGTCCGTAGGCAGTGGCACACACACAACAAGTCAGTGTCACACAACGATGAGTCACACGACGATAAGTCACTCTCGGACTCTCTCAGACAGACTCCCTGAGTTCGCTCTAGTGACTACTTTACTTTCACTGAAGTGCGGCACCATCATCCTGCTGCAGCAGCCAATCCTGGCGCAGCGTTAACAGCGCCACTGCGCCAGGATTGGCCTACGAGCAGGGTGCTATCTGCCCATGATGAGACCAGGGCCCCGGGTCCCTGCCTGTGTCTCTGAGTGGCTAGGGGAGGGGGGGACCACTGTACGCATGCGCGGGCCAGTCAAAATATTGAGGACTCCTGGATTTCACAGGCGCAGTGTGTACAGTTACTGTAGTACACACTGCGCATGTGAAATCCAGGAATCCTCCGTATTTTGACTGGCCCGCAGTTACTCCGCTGTTCTGCTAACACTCTCTGTCACAGTCCCGCCCCCGACGGCCCACTTCCTATGCGCTGCCCGATTCTGTCGGACTTGTCCCGGAGACGATAGCGCGATGATTTATTTTACAAAATCCTGAGATTTTAAATTATGCATGCATGTTGCGCGGTCGTCCATGGCTAGTGGGGCAACGCCCCAACGCCCCCCATGGACGCACCGCCACTGGTGTGAAGGCGGCGCAGTGAAGCTGGCAGAATAAATCAAACCCAAAATTTTGTAGCTCGTTTCCTGGAGTTCAATGAAAAGAATACGAACGCCTGCGGTTTATGTAGACTTCGGGAAGTGAAGGAAACCCGACATCTCCGGTCTAGGATCAGTTTATTGCAAGGTTGATTACGAAAGCCCCACACAAATGGCCCAACGCCCTCCCAAATAGATTCAGTCTTGTTCTGGCCCCAAGAACGTTAAAAGCATCATGCGTTCCCAAGGCTAATGGAGTGAGCGCTCGTTGTACAATGCTGCCCTCTAGTGGAGACTTGAGAACAGTACACTGTCTGTCTGAAGAAGGTATGCATTCAATCTCTTGGCCAAACAGTAAACTGAAGAATAAAAGTAATAACATTCGTCTTTTTACGCAGCCGATAAGAATGCGGGAACATTTACCCAGAAACGAACATATTTAATTTAAACGCGTCTTGTTCAAGCTTGCATTGGAATGCCAGACTAAAAATTGCATTTTTGTTTCATTGACTCGGTCTCCTGAATTTTAGATCGTTCATTTTGGGCAATATGAATCACCATTCAGTTTTCCGATTTTCAAATAGCGATTTTTAAGAAAACGCTATTTGAGAATCGCAAATAAGTATGTATGTACAAATTCGCATTTTTTTTGCGATTTCCTTAATTGAGATTAGCAAATTGTGAATCACAATTAACGAATACTTTCCCATTTATTTCTATGGGCCAGGAGGCTCATATGAATGAATCGGAAGTTATTCGCAATTTGTGATTCGCAATTTGCTAATCGCAATTTGCTAATCGCAAATTGAGAATAATTTCAAGGGTGCAGGGGTGTCCAAAGGACACCTGTTGCACCCCTGAAATATGCATGGGTGCACATGTGGAGCACATACATGCCCTAAGGGCATGTATGTGTGTCACATGGCACTTTGAAAAATGCAAAAATGTGCATTTTTCAAGGAATTCGCAACTTACCACCACACCAGACTACACCTTTTGTATCTGTGTCTCACTCCTACATGTTTGATTTCATCGCCCTTTTTATGTTGGGCCTGCTAGACAAGGCAAGCTGTCCGGTTGTAAAATACCTATTGTGTACTTACCAAGAACTTACGGTAGCTCATAACCTACCTATTGATTACCTTTGTTTGACTTTATTGACGGTCTAATTTGCTTGCTATTATTCAATGACTTTTCTTGACCCAACTTGAACATCTTGCATGTGTCTCTCCCCTGGAACACAGCCTTTTCACCATCTCGGGACCTCAGCCTCTTTACCATCCCTGGAACACAGCCTCTTTACCATCCCTGGAACACAGCCTCTTTACCATCTCTTGAGCATAGCCTCTTTACCATCCCTGGAACACAGCCTCTTTACCATCTCTTGAGCATAGCCTCTTTACCATCTCTTGAACACAGCCTCTTTACCATCTCTGGAACACAGCCTCTTTACCATCTCTTGAGCATAGCCTCTTTACCATCTCTTGAACACAGCCTCTTTACCATCTCTTGAGCATAGCCTCTTTACCATCTCTTGAACACAGCCTCTTTACCATCTCTGGAACACAGCCTCTTTACCATCCCTGGAACACAGCCTCTTTACCATCCCTGGAACACAGCCTCTTTACCATCTCTGGAACACAGCCTCTTTACCATCCCTGGAACACAGCCTCTTTACCATCCCTGGAACACAGCCTCTTTACCATCTCTGGAACACAGCCTCTTTACCATCTCTGGAACACAGCCTCTTTACCATCCCTGGAACACAGCCTCTTTACCATCTCTTGAACACAGCCTCTTTACCATCCCTGGAACACAGCCTCTTTACCATCTTTGGAACACAGCCTTTTCCCCATCTCTGGACCTCAGCCTCTTTACCATCTCTTGAGCATAGCCTCTTTAACATCTCTTGAACACAGCCTCTTTACCATCTCTGGAACACAGCATCTTTACCATCCCTGGAACACAGCCTCTTTACCATCCCTGGAACACAGCCTCTTTACCATCTCTGGAACACAGCCTCTTTACCATCTCTTGAGCATAGCCTCTTTACCATCTCTTGAACACAGCCTCTTTACCATCCCTGGAACACAGCCTCTTTACCAACTCTTGAGCATAGCCTCTTTACCATCTCTTGAACACAGCCTCTTTACCATCTCTGGAACACAGCCTCTTTACCATCCCTGGAACACAGCCTCTTTACCATCTCTGGAACACAGCCTCTTTACCATCTCTGGAACACAGCCTCTTTACCATCTCTTGAACACAGCCTTTTCCCGATCTCTGGACCTCAGCCTCTTTACCATCTCTTGAGCATAGCCTCTTTACCATCTCTTGAACACAGCCTCTTTACCATCCCTGGAACACAGCCTCTTTACCATCTCTTGAGCATAGCCTCTTTACCATCTCTTGAACACAGCCTCTTTACCATCTCTGGAACACAGCCTCTTTACCATCCCTGGAACACAGCCTCTTTACCATCTCTGGAACACAGCCTCTTTACCATCTCTGGAACACAGCCTCTTTACCAACTCTTGAGCATAGCCTCTTTACCATCTCTTGAACACAGCCTCTTTACCATCTCTGGAACACAGCCTCTTTACCATCCCTGGAACACAGCCTCTTTACCATCTCTTGAACACAGCCTCTTTACCATCCCTGGAACACAGCCTCTTTACCATCTCTTGAGCATAGCCTCTTTACCATCTCTTGAACACAGCCTCTTTACCATCTCTGGAACACAGCCTCTTTACCATCCCTGGAACACAGCCTCTTTACCATCTCTGGAACACAGCCTCTTTACCATCCCTGGAACACAGCCTCTTTACCATCTCTGGAACACAGCCTCTTTACCATCTCTGGAACACAGCCTCTTTACCAACTCTTGAGCATAGCCTCTTTACCATCTCTTGAGCATAGCCTCTTTACCATCTCTGGAACACAGCCTCTTTACCATCCCTGGAACACAGCCTCTTTACCATCTCTGGAACACAGCCTTTTCCCGATCTCTGGACCTCAGCCTCTTTACCATCTCTTGAGCATAGCCTCTTTACCATCTCTGGAACACAGCCTTTTAACCATCCCTGGAACACAGCCTCTTTACCATCTCTTGAGCATAGCCTCTTTACCATCTCTTGAACACAGCCTCTTTACCATCTCTGGAACACAGCCTCTTTACCATCCCTGGAACACAGCCTCTTTACCATCTCTGGAACACAGCCTCTTTACCATCTCTGGAACACAGCCTCTTTACCATCTCTGGAACACAGCCTCTTTACCATCTCTGGAACACAGCCTCTTTACCATCTCTGGAACACAGCCTCTTTACCATCTCTTGAACACAGCCTTTTCCCGATCTCTGGGCCTCAGCCTCTTTACCATCTCTTGAGCATAGCCTCTTTACCATCTCTTGAACACAGCCTCTTTACCATCCCTGGAACACAGCCTCTTTACCATCCCTGGAACACAGCCTCTTTACCATCCCTGGAACACAGCCTCTTTACCATCTCTTGAGCATAGCCTCTTTACCATCTCTTGAACACAGCCTCTTTACCATCCCTGGAACACAGCCTCTTTACCATCTCTTGAGCATAGCCTCTTTACCATGTCTTGAACACAGCCTCTTTACCATCTCTGGAACACAGCCTCTTTACCATCCTCTGGAACACAGCCTCTTTACCATCTCTGGAACACAGCCAATTTACCATCTCTGGAACACAGCCTCTTTACCATCTCTTTAACACAGCCTTTTCCCGATCTCTGGACCTCAGTCTCTTTACCATCTCTTGAGCATAGCCTCTTTACCATCTCTTGAACACAGCCTCTTTACCATCCCTGGAACACAGCCTCTTTACCATCTCTTGAGCATAGCCTCTTTACCATCTCTTGAACACAGCCTCTTTACCATCTCTGGAACACAGCCTCTTTACCATCCATGGAACACAGCCTCTTTACCATCTCTGGAACACAGCCTCTTTACCATCTCTGGAACACAGCCTCTTTACCATCTCTGGAACACAGCCTCTTTACCATCTCTTGAGCATAGCCTCTTTACCATCTCTTGAACACAGCCTCTTTACCATCTCTGGAACACAGCCTTTTCCCGATCTCTGGACCTCAGCCTCTTTACCATCTCTTGAGCATAGCCTCTTTACCATCTCTGGAACACAGCCTCTTTACCATCCCTGGAACACAGCCTCTTTACCATCTCTTGAGCATAGCCTCTTTACCATCTCTTGAACACAGCCTCTTTACCATCTCTGGAACACAGCCTCTTTACCATCTCTGGAACACAGCCTCTTTACCATCTCTTGAACACAGCCTTTTCCCGATCTCTGGACCTCAACCTCTTTACCATCTCTTGAGCATAGCCTCTTTACCATCTCTTGAACACAGCCTCTTTACCATCCCTGGAACACAGCCTCTTTACCATCTCTTGAGCATAGCCTCTTTACCATCTCTTGAACACAGCCTCTTTACCATCTCTGGAACACAGCCTCTTTACCATCCCTGGAACACAGCCTCTTTACCATCTCTGGAACACAGCCTCTTTACCATCTCTGGAACACAGCCTCTTTACCATCTCTTGAGCATAGCCTCTTTACCATCTCTTGAACACAGCCTCTTTACCATCTCTGGAACACAGCCTTTTCCCGATCTCTGGACCTCAGCCTCTTTACCATCTCTTGAGCATAGCCTCTTTACCATCTCTGGAACACAGCCTCTTTACCATCCCTGGAACACAGCCTCTTTACCATCTCTTGAGCATATCCTTTTTACCATCTCTTGAACACAGCCTCTTTACCATCTCTGGAACACAGCCTCTTTACCATCCCTGGAACACAGCCTCTTTACCATCTCTGGAACACAGCCTCTTTACCATCTCTGGGCCTCAGCCTCTTTACCATCTCTTGAACACAGCCTCTTTACCATCCCTGGAACACAGCCTCTTTACCATCTTTGGAACACAGACTTTTCCCCATCTCTGGACCTCAGCCTCTTTACCATCTCTTGAGCATAGCCTCTTTACCATCTCTTGAACACAGCCTCTTTACCATCTCTGGAACACAGCCTCTTTACCATCCCGGGAACACAGCCTCTTTACCATCCCTGGAACACAGCCTCTTTACCATCTCTGGAACACAGCCTCTTTACCATCTCTTGAGCATAGCCTCTTTACCATCTCTTGAACACAGCCTCTTTACCATCCCTGGAACACAGCCTCTTTACCATCTCTTGAGCATAGCCTCTTTACCATCTCTTGAACACAGCCTCTTTACCATCTCTGGAACACAGCCTCTTTACCATCCCTGGAACACAGCCTCTTTACCATCTCTGGAACACAGCCTCTTTACCATCTCTTGAACACAGCCTTTTCCCGATCTCTGGACCTCAGCCTCTTTACCATCTCTTGAGCATAGCCTCTTTACCATCTCTTGAACACAGCCTCTTTACCATCCCTGGAACACAGCCTCTTTACCATCTCTTGAGCATAGCCTCTTTACCATCTCTTGAACACAGCCTCTTTACCATCTCTGGAACACAGCCTCTTTACCATCCCTGGAACACAGCCTCTTTACCATCTCTGGAACACAGCCTCTTTACCATCTCTGGAACACAGCCTCTTTACCATCTCTTGAGCATAGCCTCTTTACCATCTCTTAAACACAGCCTCTTTACCATCTCTGGAACACAGCCTTTTCCCGATCTCTGGACCTCAGCCTCTTTACCATCTCTTGAGCATAGCCTCTTTATCATCTCTGGAACACAGCCTCTTAACCATCCCTGGAACACAGCCTCTTTACCATCTCTTGAGCATAGCCTCTTTACCATCTCTTGAACACAGCCTCTTTACCATCTCTGGAACACAGCCTCTTTACCATCCCTGGAACACAGCCTCTTTACCATCTCTGGAACACAGCCTCTTTACCATCTCTGGAACACAGCCTCTTTACCATCTCTGGAACACAGCCTCTTTACCATCTCTGGAACACAGCCTCTTTACCATCTCTTGAACACAGCCTTTTCCCGATCTCTGGGCCTCAGCCTCTTTACCATCTCTTGAGCATAGCCTCTTTACCATCTCTTGATAACAGCCTCTTTACCATCCCTGGAACACAGCCTCTTTACCATCCCTGGAACACAGCCTCTTTACCATCCCTGGAACACAGCCTCTTTACCATCCCTGGAACACAGCCTCTTTACCATCTCTGGAACACAGCTTCTTTACCATCTCTTGAGCATAGCCTCTTTACCATCTCTTGAACACAGCCTCTTTACCATCCCTGGAACACAGCCTCTGTACCATCTCTTGAGCATAGCCTCTTTACCATGTCTTGAACACAGCCTCTTTACCATCTCTGGAACACAGCCTCTTTACCATCCCCGAACACAGCCTCTTTACCATCTCTGGAACACAGCCTCTTTACCATCCCTGGAACACAGCCTCTTTACCATCTCTTGAACACAGCCTCTTTACCATCCCTGGAACACAGCCTCTTTACCATCTTTGGAACACAGCCTTTTCCCCATCTCTGGACCTCAGCCTCTTTACCATCTCTTGAGCATAGCCTCTTTAACATCTCTTGAACACAGCCTCTTTACCATCTCTGGAACACAGCATCTTTACCATCCCTGGAACACAGCCTCTTTACCATCCCTGGAACACAGCCTCTTTACCATCTCTGGAACACAGCCTCTTTACCATCTCTTGAGCATAGCCTCTTTACCATCTCTTGAACACAGCCTCTTTACCATCCCTGGAACACAGCCTCTTTACCAACTCTGGAACACAGCATCTTTACCATCCCTGGAACACAGCCTCTTTACCATCCCTGGAACACAGCCTCTTTACCATCTCTGGAACACAGCCTCTTTACCATCTCTTGAGCATAGCCTCTTTACCATCTCTTGAACACAGCCTCTTTACCATCTCTGGAACACAGCCTCTTTACCATCCCTGGAACACAGCCTCTTTACCATCCCTGGAACACAGCCTCTTTACCATCTCTGGAACACAGCCTCTTTACCATCTCTTGAACACAGCCTTTTCCCGATCTCTGGACCTCAGCCTCTTTACCATCTCTTGAGCATAGCCTCTTTACCATCTCTTGAACACAGCCTCTTTACCATCCCTGGAACACAGCCTCTTTACCATCTCTTGAGCATAGCCTCTTTACCATCTCTTGAACACAGCCTCTTTACCATCTCTGGAACACAGCCTCTTTACCATCCCTGGAACACAGCCTCTTTACCATCTCTGGAACACAGCCTCTTTACCATCTCTGGAACACAGCCTCTTTACCATCTCTTGAGCATAGCCTCTTTACCATCTCTTGAACACAGCCTCTTTACCATCTCTGGAACACAGCCTTTTCCCGATCTCTGGACCTCAGCCTCTTTACCATCTCTTGAGCATAGCCTCTTTACCATCTCTGGAACACAGCCTTTTAACCATCCCTGGAACACAGCCTCTTTAACATCTCTTGAGCATAGCCTCTTTACCATCTCTTGAACACAGCCTCTTTACCATCTCTGGAACACAGCCTCTTTACCATCCCTGGAACACAGCCTCTTTACCATCTCTGGAACACAGCCTCTTTACCATCTCTGGAACACAGCCTCTTTACCATCTCTGGAACACAGCCTCTTTACCATCTCTTGAACACAGCCTTTTCCCGATCTCTGGGCCTCAGCCTCTTTACCATCTCTTGAGCATAGCCTCTTTACCATCTCTTGAACACAGCCTCTTTACCATCCCTGGAACACAGCCTCTTTACCATCCCTGGAACACAGCCTCTTTACCATCCCTGGAACACAGCCTCTTTACCATCTCTTGAGCATAGCCTCTTTACCATCTCTTGAACACAGCCTCTTTACCATCCCTGGAACACAGCCTCTTTACCATCTCTTGAGCATAGCCTCTTTACCATGTCTTGAACACAGCCTCTTTACCATCTCTGGAACACAGCCTCTTTACCATCCTCTGGAACACAGCCTCTTTACCATCTCTGGAACACAGCCAATTTACCATCTCTGGAACACAGCCTCTTTACCATCTCTTTAACACAGCCTTTTCCCGATCTCTGGACCTCAGTCTCTTTACCATCTCTTGAGCATAGCCTCTTTACCATCTCTTGAACACAGCCTCTTTACCATCCCTGGAACACAGCCTCTTTACCATCTCTTGAGCATAGCCTCTTTACCATCTCTTGAACACAGCCTCTTTACCATCTCTGGAACACAGCCTCTTTACCATCCATGGAACACAGCCTCTTTACCATCTCTGGAACACAGCCTCTTTACCATCTCTGGAACACAGCCTCTTTACCATCTCTGGAACACAGCCTCTTTACCATCTCTTGAGCATAGCCTCTTTACCATCTCTTGAACACAGCCTCTTTACCATCTCTGGAACACAGCCTTTTCCCGATCTCTGGACCTCAGCCTCTTTACCATCTCTTGAGCATAGCCTCTTTACCATCTCTGGAACACAGCCTCTTTACCATCCCTGGAACACAGCCTCTTTACCATCTCTTGAGCATAGCCTCTTTACCATCTCTTGAACACAGCCTCTTTACCATCTCTGGAACACAGCCTCTTTACCATCTCTGGAACACAGCCTCTTTACCATCCCTGGAACACAGCCTCTTTACCATCTCTGGAACACAGCCTCTTTACCATCTCTTGAGCATAGCCTCTTTACCATCTCTTGAACACAGCCTCTTTACCATCCCTGGAACACAGCCTCTTTACCATCTCTTGAGCATAGCCTCTTTACCATCTCTGGAACACAGCCTCTTTACCATCTCTGGAACACAGCCTCTTTACCATCTCTTGAACACAGCCTTTTCCCGATCTCTGGACCTCAGCCTCTTTACCATCTCTTGAGCATAGCCTCTTTACCATCTCTTGAACACAGCCTCTTTACCATCCCTGGAACACAGCCTCTTTACCATCTCTTGAGCATAGCCTCTTTACCATCTCTTGAACACAGCCTCTTTACCATCTCTGGAACACAGCCTCTTTACCATCCCTGGAACACAGCCTCTTTACCATCTCTGGAACACAGCCTCTTTACCATCTCTGGAACACAGCCTCTTTACCATCTCTGGAACACAGCCTCTTTACCATCTCTTGAGCATAGCCTCTTTACCATCTCTTGAACACAGCCTCTTTACCATCTCTGGAACACAGCCTCTTTACCATCCCTGGAACACAGCCTCTTTACCATCCCTGGAACACAGCCTCTTTACCATCTCTGGAACACAGCCTCTTTACCATCTCTGGAACACAGCCTCTTTACCATCCCTGGAACACAGCCTCTTTACCATCTCTTGAACACAGCCTCTTTACCATCCCTGGAACACAGCCTCTTTACCATCTTTGGAACACAGCCTTTTCCCCATCTCTGGACCTCAGCCTCTTTACCATCTCTTGAGCATAGCCTCTTTAACATCTCTTGAACACAGCCTCTTTACCATCTCTGGAACACAGCATCTTTACCATCCCTGGAACACAGCCTCTTTACCATCCCTGGAACACAGCCTCTTTACCATCTCTGGAACACAGCCTCTTTACCATCTCTTGAGCATAGCCTCTTTACCATCTCTTGAACACAGCCTCTTTACCATCCCTGGAACACAGCCTCTTTACCAACTCTTGAGCATAGCCTCTTTACCATCTCTTGAACACAGCCTCTTTACCATCTCTGGAACACAGCCTCTTTACCATCCCTGGAACACAGCCTCTTTACCATCTCTGGAACACAGCCTCTTTACCATCTCTGGAACACAGCCTCTTTACCATCTCTTGAACACAGCCTTTTCCCGATCTCTGGACCTCAGCCTCTTTACCATCTCTTGAGCATAGCCTCTTTACCATCTCTTGAACACAGCCTCTTTACCATCCCTGGAACACAGCCTCTTTACCATCTCTTGAGCATAGCCTCTTTACCATCTCTTGAACACAGCCTCTTTACCATCTCTGGAACACAGCCTCTTTACCATCCCTGGAACACAGCCTCTTTACCATCTCTGGAACACAGCCTCTTTACCATCTCTGGAACACAGCCTCTTTACCAACTCTTGAGCATAGCCTCTTTACCATCTCTTGAACACAGCCTCTTTACCATCTCTGGAACACAGCCTCTTTACCATCCCTGGAACACAGCCTCTTTACCATCTCTTGAACACAGCCTCTTTACCATCCCTGGAACACAGCCTCTTTACCATCTCTTGAGCATAGCCTCTTTACCATCTCTTGAACACAGCCTCTTTACCATCTCTGGAACACAGCCTCTTTACCATCCCTGGAACACAGCCTCTTTACCATCTCTGGAACACAGCCTCTTTACCATCCCTGGAACACAGCCTCTTTACCATCTCTGGAACACAGCCTCTTTACCATCTCTGGAACACAGCCTCTTTACCAACTCTTGAGCATAGCCTCTTTACCATCTCTTGAGCATAGCCTCTTTACCATCTCTTGAACACAGCCTCTTTACCATCTCTGGAACACAGCCTTTTCCCGATCTCTGGACCTCAGCCTCTTTACCATCTCTTGAGCATAGCCTCTTTACCATCTCTGGAACACAGCCTTTTAACCATCCCTGGAACACAGCCTCTTTACCATCTCTTGAGCATAGCCTCTTTACCATCTCTTGAACACAGCCTCTTTACCATCTCTGGAACACAGCCTCTTTACCATCCCTGGAACACAGCCTCTTTACCATCTCTGGAACACAGCCTCTTTACCATCTCTGGAACACAGCCTCTTTACCATCTCTGGAACACAGCCTCTTTACCATCTCTGGAACACAGCCTCTTTACCATCTCTTGAACACAGCCTTTTCCCGATCTCTGGGCCTCAGCCTCTTTACCATCTCTTGAGCATAGCCTCTTTACCATCTCTTGAACACAGCCTCTTTACCATCCCTGGAACACAGCCTCTTTACCATCCCTGGAACACAGCCTCTTTACCATCCCTGGAACACAGCCTCTTTACCATCTCTTGAGCATAGCCTCTTTACCATCTCTTGAACACAGCCTCTTTACCATCCCTGGAACACAGCCTCTTTACCATCTCTTGAGCATAGCCTCTTTACCATGTCTTGAACACAGCCTCTTTACCATCTCTGGAACACAGCCTCTTTACCATCCTCTGGAACACAGCCTCTTTACCATCTCTGGAACACAGCCAATTTACCATCTCTGGAACACAGCCTCTTTACCATCTCTTTAACACAGCCTTTTCCCGATCTCTGGACCTCAG
This sequence comes from Lissotriton vulgaris, assembly GCF_964263255.1. Taxonomy (NCBI): domain Eukaryota; kingdom Metazoa; phylum Chordata; class Amphibia; order Caudata; family Salamandridae; genus Lissotriton; species Lissotriton vulgaris. The sequence continues at coordinate 37,450 of NW_028250925.1, read as the reverse complement.
TCTCTTTACCATCTCTTGAGCATAGCCTCTTTACCATCTCTTGAACACAGCCTCTTTACCATCCCTGGAACACAGCCTCTTTACCATCTCTTGAGCATAGCCTCTTTACCATCTCTTGAACACAGCCTCTTTACCATCTCTGGAACACAGCCTCTTTACCATCCATGGAACACAGCCTCTTTACCATCTCTGGAACACAGCCTCTTTACCATCTCTGGAACACAGCCTCTTTACCATCTCTGGAACACAGCCTCTTTACCATCTCTTGAGCATAGCCTCTTTACCATCTCTTGAACACAGCCTCTTTACCATCTCTGGAACACAGCCTTTTCCCGATCTCTGGACCTCAGCCTCTTTACCATCTCTTGAGCATAGCCTCTTTACCATCTCTGGAACACAGCCTCTTTACCATCCCTGGAACACAGCCTCTTTACCATCTCTTGAGCATAGCCTCTTTACCATCTCTTGAACACAGCCTCTTTACCATCTCTGGAACACAGCCTCTTTACCATCTCTGGAACACAGCCTCTTTACCATCTCTTGAACACAGCCTTTTCCCGATCTCTGGACCTCAACCTCTTTACCATCTCTTGAGCATAGCCTCTTTACCATCTCTTGAACACAGCCTCTTTACCATCCCTGGAACACAGCCTCTTTACCATCTCTTGAGCATAGCCTCTTTACCATCTCTTGAACACAGCCTCTTTACCATCTCTGGAACACAGCCTCTTTACCATCCCTGGAACACAGCCTCTTTACCATCTCTGGAACACAGCCTCTTTACCATCTCTGGAACACAGCCTCTTTACCATCTCTTGAGCATAGCCTCTTTACCATCTCTTGAACACAGCCTCTTTACCATCTCTGGAACACAGCCTTTTCCCGATCTCTGGACCTCAGCCTCTTTACCATCTCTTGAGCATAGCCTCTTTACCATCTCTGGAACACAGCCTCTTTACCATCCCTGGAACACAGCCTCTTTACCATCTCTTGAGCATATCCTTTTTACCATCTCTTGAACACAGCCTCTTTACCATCTCTGGAACACAGCCTCTTTACCATCCCTGGAACACAGCCTCTTTACCATCTCTGGAACACAGCCTCTTTACCATCTCTGGGCCTCAGCCTCTTTACCATCTCTTGAACACAGCCTCTTTACCATCCCTGGAACACAGCCTCTTTACCATCTTTGGAACACAGACTTTTCCCCATCTCTGGACCTCAGCCTCTTTACCATCTCTTGAGCATAGCCTCTTTACCATCTCTTGAACACAGCCTCTTTACCATCTCTGGAACACAGCCTCTTTACCATCCCGGGAACACAGCCTCTTTACCATCCCTGGAACACAGCCTCTTTACCATCTCTGGAACACAGCCTCTTTACCATCTCTTGAGCATAGCCTCTTTACCATCTCTTGAACACAGCCTCTTTACCATCCCTGGAACACAGCCTCTTTACCATCTCTTGAGCATAGCCTCTTTACCATCTCTTGAACACAGCCTCTTTACCATCTCTGGAACACAGCCTCTTTACCATCCCTGGAACACAGCCTCTTTACCATCTCTGGAACACAGCCTCTTTACCATCTCTTGAACACAGCCTTTTCCCGATCTCTGGACCTCAGCCTCTTTACCATCTCTTGAGCATAGCCTCTTTACCATCTCTTGAACACAGCCTCTTTACCATCCCTGGAACACAGCCTCTTTACCATCTCTTGAGCATAGCCTCTTTACCATCTCTTGAACACAGCCTCTTTACCATCTCTGGAACACAGCCTCTTTACCATCCCTGGAACACAGCCTCTTTACCATCTCTGGAACACAGCCTCTTTACCATCTCTGGAACACAGCCTCTTTACCATCTCTTGAGCATAGCCTCTTTACCATCTCTTAAACACAGCCTCTTTACCATCTCTGGAACACAGCCTTTTCCCGATCTCTGGACCTCAGCCTCTTTACCATCTCTTGAGCATAGCCTCTTTATCATCTCTGGAACACAGCCTCTTTACCATCCCTGGAACACAGCCTCTTTACCATCTCTGGAACACAGCCTCTTTACCATCTCTGGAACACAGCCTCTTTACCATCTCTGGAACACAGCCTCTTTACCATCTCTGGAACACAGCCTCTTTACCATCTCTTGAACACAGCCTTTTCCCGATCTCTGGGCCTCAGCCTCTTTACCATCTCTTGAGCATAGCCTCTTTACCATCTCTTGAACACAGCCTCTTTACCATCCCTGGAACACAGCCTCTTTACCATCCCTGGAACACAGCCTCTTTACCATCCCTGGAACACAGCCTCTTTACCATCTCTTGAGCATAGCCTCTTTACCATCTCTTGAACACAGCCTCTTTACCATCCCTGGAACACAGCCTCTTTACCATCTCTTGAGCATAGCCTCTTTACCATGTCTTGAACACAGCCTCTTTACCATCTCTGGAACACAGCCTCTTTACCATCCTCTGGAACACAGCCTCTTTACCATCTCTGGAACACAGCCAATTTACCATCTCTGGAACACAGCCTCTTTACCATCTCTTTAACACAGCCTTTTCCCGATCTCTGGACCTCAGTCTCTTTACCATCTCTTGAGCATAGCCTCTTTACCATCTCTTGAACACAGCCTCTTTACCATCCCTGGAACACAGCCTCTTTACCATCTCTTGAGCATAGCCTCTTTACCATCTCTTGAACACAGCCTCTTTACCATCTCTGGAACACAGCCTCTTTACCATCCATGGAACACAGCCTCTTTACCATCTCTGGAACACAGCCTCTTTACCATCTCTGGAACACAGCCTCTTTACCATCTCTGGAACACAGCCTCTTTACCATCTCTTGAGCATAGCCTCTTTACCATCTCTTGAACACAGCCTCTTTACCATCTCTGGAACACAGCCTTTTCCCGATCTCTGGACCTCAGCCTCTTTACCATCTCTTGAGCATAGCCTCTTTACCATCTCTGGAACACAGCCTCTTTACCATCCCTGGAACACAGCCTCTTTACCATCTCTTGAGCATAGCCTCTTTACCATCTCTTGAACACAGCCTCTTTACCATCTCTGGAACACAGCCTCTTTACCATCTCTGGAACACAGCCTCTTTACCATCTCTTGAACACAGCCTTTTCCCGATCTCTGGACCTCAACCTCTTTACCATCTCTTGAGCATAGCCTCTTTACCATCTCTTGAACACAGCCTCTTTACCATCCCTGGAACACAGCCTCTTTACCATCTCTTGAGCATAGCCTCTTTACCATCTCTTGAACACAGCCTCTTTACCATCTCTGGAACACAGCCTCTTTACCATCCCTGGAACACAGCCTCTTTACCATCTCTGGAACACAGCCTCTTTACCATCTCTGGAACACAGCCTCTTTACCATCTCTTGAGCATAGCCTCTTTACCATCTCTTGAACACAGCCTCTTTACCATCTCTGGAACACAGCCTTTTCCCGATCTCTGGACCTCAGCCTCTTTACCATCTCTTGAGCATAGCCTCTTTACCATCTCTGGAACACAGCCTCTTTACCATCCCTGGAACACAGCCTCTTTACCATCTCTTGAGCATATCCTTTTTACCATCTCTTGAACACAGCCTCTTTACCATCTCTGGAACACAGCCTCTTTACCATCCCTGGAACACAGCCTCTTTACCATCTCTGGAACACAGCCTCTTTACCATCTCTGGGCCTCAGCCTCTTTACCATCTCTTGAACACAGCCTCTTTACCATCCCTGGAACACAGCCTCTTTACCATCTTTGGAACACAGACTTTTCCCCATCTCTGGACCTCAGCCTCTTTACCATCTCTTGAGCATAGCCTCTTTACCATCTCTTGAACACAGCCTCTTTACCATCTCTGGAACACAGCCTCTTTACCATCCCGGGAACACAGCCTCTTTACCATCCCTGGAACACAGCCTCTTTACCATCTCTGGAACACAGCCTCTTTACCATCTCTTGAGCATAGCCTCTTTACCATCTCTTGAACACAGCCTCTTTACCATCCCTGGAACACAGCCTCTTTACCATCTCTTGAGCATAGCCTCTTTACCATCTCTTGAACACAGCCTCTTTACCATCTCTGGAACACAGCCTCTTTACCATCCCTGGAACACAGCCTCTTTACCATCTCTGGAACACAGCCTCTTTACCATCTCTTGAACACAGCCTTTTCCCGATCTCTGGACCTCAGCCTCTTTACCATCTCTTGAGCATAGCCTCTTTACCATCTCTTGAACACAGCCTCTTTACCATCCCTGGAACACAGCCTCTTTACCATCTCTTGAGCATAGCCTCTTTACCATCTCTTGAACACAGCCTCTTTACCATCTCTGGAACACAGCCTCTTTACCATCCCTGGAACACAGCCTCTTTACCATCTCTGGAACACAGCCTCTTTACCATCTCTGGAACACAGCCTCTTTACCATCTCTTGAGCATAGCCTCTTTACCATCTCTTAAACACAGCCTCTTTACCATCTCTGGAACACAGCCTTTTCCCGATCTCTGGACCTCAGCCTCTTTACCATCTCTTGAGCATAGCCTCTTTATCATCTCTGGAACACAGCCTCTTAACCATCCCTGGAACACAGCCTCTTTACCATCTCTTGAGCATAGCCTCTTTACCATCTCTTGAACACAGCCTCTTTACCATCTCTGGAACACAGCCTCTTTACCATCCCTGGAACACAGCCTCTTTACCATCTCTGGAACACAGCCTCTTTACCATCTCTGGAACACAGCCTCTTTACCATCTCTGGAACACAGCCTCTTTACCATCTCTGGAACACAGCCTCTTTACCATCTCTTGAACACAGCCTTTTCCCGATCTCTGGGCCTCAGCCTCTTTACCATCTCTTGAGCATAGCCTCTTTACCATCTCTTGATAACAGCCTCTTTACCATCCCTGGAACACAGCCTCTTTACCATCCCTGGAACACAGCCTCTTTACCATCCCTGGAACACAGCCTCTTTACCATCCCTGGAACACAGCCTCTTTACCATCTCTGGAACACAGCTTCTTTACCATCTCTTGAGCATAGCCTCTTTACCATCTCTTGAACACAGCCTCTTTACCATCCCTGGAACACAGCCTCTGTACCATCTCTTGAGCATAGCCTCTTTACCATGTCTTGAACACAGCCTCTTTACCATCTCTGGAACACAGCCTCTTTACCATCCCCGAACACAGCCTCTTTACCATCTCTGGAACACAGCCTCTTTACCATCCCTGGAACACAGCCTCTTTACCATCTCTTGAACACAGCCTCTTTACCATCCCTGGAACACAGCCTCTTTACCATCTTTGGAACACAGCCTTTTCCCCATCTCTGGACCTCAGCCTCTTTACCATCTCTTGAGCATAGCCTCTTTAACATCTCTTGAACACAGCCTCTTTACCATCTCTGGAACACAGCATCTTTACCATCCCTGGAACACAGCCTCTTTACCATCCCTGGAACACAGCCTCTTTACCATCTCTGGAACACAGCCTCTTTACCATCTCTTGAGCATAGCCTCTTTACCATCTCTTGAACACAGCCTCTTTACCATCCCTGGAACACAGCCTCTTTACCAACTCTTGAGCATAGCCTCTTTACCATCTCTTGAACACAGCCTCTTTACCATCTCTGGAACACAGCCTCTTTACCATCCCTGGAACACAGCCTCTTTACCATCTCTGGAACACAGCCTCTTTACCATCTCTGGAACACAGCCTCTTTACCATCTCTTGAACACAGCCTTTTCCCGATCTCTGGACCTCAGCCTCTTTACCATCTCTTGAGCATAGCCTCTTTACCATCTCTTGAACACAGCCTCTTTACCATCCCTGGAACACAGCCTCTTTACCATCTCTTGAGCATAGCCTCTTTACCATCTCTTGAACACAGCCTCTTTACCATCTCTGGAACACAGCCTCTTTACCATCCCTGGAACACAGCCTCTTTACCATCTCTGGAACACAGCCTCTTTACCATCTCTGGAACACAGCCTCTTTACCATCTCTTGAGCATAGCCTCTTTACCATCTCTTGAACACAGCCTCTTTACCATCTCTGGAACACAGCCTTTTCCCGATCTCTGGACCTCAGCCTCTTTACCATCTCTTGAGCATAGCCTCTTTACCATCTCTGGAACACAGCCTTTTAACCATCCCTGGAACACAGCCTCTTTACCATCCCTGGAACACAGCCTCTTTACCATCCCTGGAACACAGCCTCTTTACCATCTCTTGAGCATAGCCTCTTTACCATCTCTTGAACACAGCCTCTTTACCATCCCTGGAACACAGCCTCTTTACCATCTCTTGAGCATAGCCTCTTTACCATGTCTTGAACACAGCCTCTTTACCATCTCTGGAACACAGCCTCTTTACCATCCTCTGGAACACAGCCTCTTTACCATCTCTGGAACACAGCCAATTTACCATCTCTGGAACACAGCCTCTTTACCATCTCTTTAACACAGCCTTTTCCCGATCTCTGGACCTCAGTCTCTTTACCATCTCTTGAGCATAGCCTCTTTACCATCTCTTGAACACAGCCTCTTTACCATCCCTGGAACACAGCCTCTTTACCATCTCTTGAGCATAGCCTCTTTACCATCTCTTGAACACAGCCTCTTTACCATCTCTGGAACACAGCCTCTTTACCATCCATGGAACACAGCCTCTTTACCATCTCTGGAACACAGCCTCTTTACCATCTCTGGAACACAGCCTCTTTACCATCTCTGGAACACAGCCTCTTTACCATCTCTTGAGCATAGCCTCTTTACCATCTCTTGAACACAGCCTCTTTACCATCTCTGGAACACAGCCTTTTCCCGATCTCTGGACCTCAGCCTCTTTACCATCTCTTGAGCATAGCCTCTTTACCATCTCTGGAACACAGCCTCTTTACCATCCCTGGAACACAGCCTCTTTACCATCTCTTGAGCATAGCCTCTTTACCATCTCTTGAACACAGCCTCTTTACCATCTCTGGAACACAGCCTCTTTACCATCTCTGGAACACAGCCTCTTTACCATCCCTGGAACACAGCCTCTTTACCATCTCTGGAACACAGCCTCTTTACCATCTCTTGAGCATAGCCTCTTTACCATCTCTTGAACACAGCCTCTTTACCATCCCTGGAACACAGCCTCTTTACCATCTCTTGAGCATAGCCTCTTTACCATCTCTGGAACACAGCCTCTTTACCATCTCTGGAACACAGCCTCTTTACCATCTCTTGAACACAGCCTTTTCCCGATCTCTGGACCTCAGCCTCTTTACCATCTCTTGAGCATAGCCTCTTTACCATCTCTTGAACACAGCCTCTTTACCATCCCTGGAACACAGCCTCTTTACCATCTCTTGAGCATAGCCTCTTTACCATCTCTTGAACACAGCCTCTTTACCATCTCTGGAACACAGCCTCTTTACCATCCCTGGAACACAGCCTCTTTACCATCTCTGGAACACAGCCTCTTTACCATCTCTGGAACACAGCCTCTTTACCATCTCTTGAGCATAGCCTCTTTACCATCTCTTGAACACAGCCTCTTTACCATCTCTGGAACACAGCCTTTTCCCGATCTCTGGACCTCAGCCTCTTTACCATCTCTTGAGCATAGCCTCTTTACCATCTCTGGAACACAGCCTCTTTACCATCCCTGGAACACAGCCTCTTTACCATCTCTTGAGCATATCCTTTTTACCATCTCTTGAACACAGCCTCTTTACCATCTCTGGAACACAGCCTCTTTACCATCTCTGGGCCTCAGCCTCTTTACCATCTCTTGAACACAGCCTCTTTACCATCCCTGGAACACAGCCTCTTTACCATCTTTGGAACACAGACTTTTCCCCATCTCTGGACCTCAGCCTCTTTACCATCTCTTGAGCATAGCCTCTTTACCATCTCTTGAACACAGCCTCTTTACCATCTCTGGAACACAGCCTCTTTACCATCCCGGGAACACAGCCTCTTTACCATCCCTGGAACACAGCCTCTTTACCATCTCTGGAACACAGCCTCTTTACCATCTCTTGAGCATAGCCTCTTTACCATCTCTTGAACACAGCCTCTTTACCATCCCTGGAACACAGCCTCTTTACCATCTCTTGAGCATAGCCTCTTTACCATCTCTTGAACACAGCCTCTTTACCATCTCTGGAACACAGCCTCTTTACCATCCCTGGAACACAGCCTCTTTACCATCTCTGGAACACAGCCTCTTTACCATCTCTTGAACACAGCCTTTTCCCGATCTCTGGACCTCAGCCTCTTTACCATCTCTTGAGCATAGCCTCTTTACCATCTCTTGAACACAGCCTCTTTACCATCCCTGGAACACAGCCTCTTTACCATCTCTTGAGCATAGCCTCTTTACCATCTCTTGAACACAGCCTCTTTACCATCTCTGGAACACAGCCTCTTTACCATCCCTGGAACACAGCCTCTTTACCATCTCTGGAACACAGCCTCTTTACCATCTCTGGAACACAGCCTCTTTACCATCTCTTGAGCATAGCCTCTTTACCATCTCTTAAACACAGCCTCTTTACCATCTCTGGAACACAGCCTTTTCCCGATCTCTGGACCTCAGCCTCTTTACCATCTCTTGAGCATAGCCTCTTTATCATCTCTGGAACACAGCCTCTTAACCATCCCTGGAACACAGCCTCTTTACCATCTCTTGAGCATAGCCTCTTTACCATCTCTTGAACACAGCCTCTTTACCATCTCTTGAACACAGCCTCTTTACCATCTCTGGAACACAGCCTCTTTACCATCCCTGGAACACAGCCTCTTTACCATCTCTGGAACACAGCCTCTTTACCATCTCTGGAACACAGCCTCTTTACCATCTCTGGAACACAGCCTCTTTACCATCTCTGGAACACAGCCTCTTTACCATCTCTTGAACACAGCCTTTTCCCGATCTCTGGGCCTCAGCCTCTTTACCATCTCTTGAGCATAGCCTCTTTACCATCTCTTGATAACAGCCTCTTTACCATCCCTGGAACACAGCCTCTTTACCATCCCTGGAACACAGCCTCTTTACCATCCCTGGAACACAGCCTCTTTACCATCCCTGGAACACAGCCTCTTTACCATCTCTGGAACACAGCTTCTTTACCATCTCTTGAGCATAGCCTCTTTACCATCTCTTGAACACAGCCTCTTTACCATCCCTGGAACACAGCCTCTTTACCATCTCTTGAGCATAGCCTCTTTACCATGTCTTGAACACAGCCTCTTTACCATCTCTGGAACACAGCCTCTTTACCATCCCCGAACACAGCCTCTTTACCATCTCTGGAACACAGCCTCTTTACCATCTCTGGAACACAGCCTCGTTACCATCTCTTGAACACAGCCTTTTCCCGATCTCTGGACCTCAGCCTCTTTACCATCTCTTGAGCATAGCCTCTTTACCATCTCTTGAACACAGCCTCTTTACCATCTCTGGAACACAGCCTCTTTACCATCCCTGGAACACAGCCTCTTTACCATCTCTGGAACACAGCCTCTTTACCATCTCTGGAACACAGCCTCTTTACCATCTCTTGAGCATAGCCTCTTTACCATCTCTTGAACACAGCCTCTTTACCATCTCTGGAACACAGCCTTTTCCCGATCTCTGGACCTCAGCCTCTTGACCATCTCTTGAGCATAGCCTCTTTACCATCTCTGGAACACAGCCTCTTTACCCTCCCTGGAACACAGCCTCTTTACCATCTCTTGAGCATAGCCTCTTTACCATCTCTTGAACACAGCCTCTTTACCATCTCTGGAACACAGCCTCTTTACCATCTCTGGAACACAGCCTCTTTACCATCCCTGGAACACAGCCTCTTTACCATCTCTGGAACACAGCCTCTTTACCATCTCTTGAGCATAGCCTCTTTACCATCTCTTGACACAGCCTCTTTACCATCCCTGGAACACAGCCTCTTTGCCATCTCTTGAGCATAGCCTCTTTACCATCTCTTGAACACAGCCTCTTTACCATCTCTGGAACACAGCCTCTTTACCATCCCTGGAACACAGCCTCTTTAACATCTCTGGAACACAGCCTCTTTACCATCTCTGGAACACAGCCTCTTTACCATCTCTTGAACACAGCCTTTTCCCGATCTCTGGACCTCAGCCTGTTTACCATCTCTTGAGCATAGCCTCTTTACCATCTCTTGAACACTGCCTCTTTACCATCCCTGGAACACAGCCTCTTTACCATCTCTTGAGCAGAGCCTCTTTACCATCTCTTGAACACAGCCTCTTTACCATCTCTGGAACACAGCCTCTTTACAATCCCTGGAACACAGCCTCTTTACCATCTCTGGAACACAGCCTCTTTACCATCTCTGGAACACAGCCTCTTTACCATCTCTTGAGCATAGCCTCTTTACCATCTCTTGAACACAGCCTCTTTACCATCTCTGGAACACAGCCTTTTCCCGATCTCTGGACCTTAGCCTCTTTACCATCTCTTGAGCATAGCCTCTTTACCATCTCTGGAACACAGCCTCTTTACCATCCCTGGAACACAGCCTCTTTGCCATCTCTTGAGCATAGCCTCTTTACCATCTCTTGAACACAGCCTCTTTACCATCTCTGGAACACAGCCTCTTTACCATCCCTGGAACACAGCCTCTTTACCATCTCTGGATCACAGCCTCTTTACCATCTCTGGAACACAGCCTCTTTACCATCTCTTGAACACAGCCTCTTTACCATCTCTGGAACACAGCCTCTTTACCATCTCTGGAACACAGCCTCTTTACCATCTCTTGAACACAGCCTTTTTACCATCTCTGGAACACAGCCTCTTTACCATCTCTTGAACACAGCCTCTTTACCATCTCTTGAACACAGCCTCTTTACCATCTCTGGAACACAGCCTCTTTACCATCTCTGGAACAAGCCTATTTACCATCTCTGGAACAAGCCTATTTACCATCTCTCTAACTGGCTGGATTCTATCCTTCCACTACTTACTGTTAGGGAACTACTTTTCTCTTTTTGCTTCAGTGCACTTCATGAGAGTGCACATGTTTTCCAGCTCTCTTACTTGTGTGCTTCCCCTGCCAAATATCGCCCATGTGTCTGCTTCATGTTGCTGGCACTCGTTTGTTGCAAGCTTTCTCTTGTGTGCTTCTACCCCACCAAACTCTCTGCCTCCCTTGTGCTCCAAGTTATATTCTCGTGGCTTCCGCCTTCCTCCCATGTTGCTCTCCTTTGTGTGCCGTTTTTCTCCTTCTCCCACCCACTCCCCGTTTCTTCCCCACCAATTGCTCCTCTCTTGCTCCATAGCCACCATCTTTATTTTTAAGAAATATGTTTTTGTTGGGGTGTAGGACCAGGCAGCAAATTGCTGCCGCCCACTAAGCCTTTAAAAAGGGTGCTTTAGTGCTATTCATTTTCTCATATTGGTAAAGTAAACAAATTTCACTGTGTCATTTTGTAGGTGCGCATGTATAATGACATGCATGTACACTCATCACGCATGTGCGTGCCTCCAAAGGCACAGCTGAGTCATCACGCCATTTCTTTCAGCCATGCTGTACAGCATCACCAAAAGGCCCAAAGGCAAGACCTATTGGCTTTTCCTATTTTCCTATCTTTCACTTTCTCGCTTCTTCCTTCCTTTCCTGCCTTTCCGTCTCCTTTGCTTTGTGTCGAAGCCTGGTGAAGAAAAATAAAGTCCAGTCCCCAAAAAACAAAGGCAATTGCCCAGCCCCTGAAACCATAGACAGAAACTTAGCAGTAAACTCTATCGCGATTAACACGTGCGTAAAGAACTTACAACTATTGAAATCCTCGAGTCTGCCAAATTGTCCTCAGTTGTAAGTTTTCTTAATGGTTGGGAACACAGATGTTTCCACGTGGCAAGCCAAGTGGTGGCCTTTGGAAGTGATATCAACAGCCGCAAAGTCATGTTAGGATGTTCTGCATGACTTTGCCACTATTCCTCATCTATGCAAATAGGTCCCAAACAGTCCCAAAATAAACCCAGTCCAAGCATTGGGGGAAAGCAAAATGGAAGGTCCACAAACAGGTATCACTCCAAATACATAATACAGGAACAAGAGTACACTTGCTGAGGCCTGGTAACAAAGGTCAACTGAAGGGGAAATCCAGAAGCAGGGACAACATTCTGACTACCCACAAGACACAATAAAGGCTTCCATCTCACAGAAGGGGGGAAAAGTTGGGATGATTATACCCCGGATAGTACTGGTGCTCACAGATTACGGTAATATTATGTTCGGTACTATTTCGTTATTGGGTTCCTAGGGAGGGGGCAATCATCCAACTCCTCCAAATTTGGGGATCAGAGATCCCAAAACTTTATACTTTAAACAAAGGCCTAGCACACCAATGTACAAATTATAATACTTCAGATTCAAGATGAACCAAATAGTACATAGGATGCTTTAATATTAGTGTCTTGTTCAGAATCCAGCCAACACGTGTTTCGTCGTTCGGGACAAGAAACCCGCGACTTCCCCAGGGCTGGGAAAAGAATAATACAGAAAACATAGTGTAAGCCAACATTTTGTCGGGCATTGACATTACGATAAGTATTAAAAAATTCTTGGTGATTTTACGAAACATGTTAATATTACAATAAATCCCTGCCACCTGTTAAGTGTGGCAAGTAAGGGATAGTGAGGGACAAGTAAAATAATAGGTTCCGGAATATCCTAAGTCCAAAATAGTGTGTAAATCAAAGCTAATCAATAATGGACAAACCAGGAGAGTCACAGTCAGGTAGTGAGAATAAGAGAACGTGTAGGGGTTGGGAAGGAATGTGCAAGTTGCTAAGACGACGCATATTGTGCAGCAAGAACCCGGATGTGTACACCTCTGTGGTTAATATACTGGGCCAAAACCCAGGCCTACCTTTCAATCTTCAACTTGAAATAGAATGCCTAAAAAGATGTACATTATAATGCTAAAAGTTAGCAGCAGGTCATAACCCTATTTACATCTCTGCGATTAAACACCGGGAGGTAAAACACATACATTCTGGCTGGTTATACTTCCGTCCCAGCCTCAATCTGGAGGGAGTAGAAGAGCAGGACCCGCGGGCCTATGTAGTGGCACTTTTTAGGGGGGCATTCCCCGAGCTGGAGAGATGGAATTGGGATGTAGAGGTGCAGAGAGCGCACAGATTTCCCCTAACGCAGAAGTCATCATATCGCGGCTCACAGAAGGGCAAACCGAGAGTCATGCTGGTGTTTTTGGGGAACTTCTTGGCCAGGCAGGAAATCATGGACAGGGCTAAGCCACAGGACCGTTGCACGTATAATGGGGTAACATTCTTCGCACGTCCTGACTTCTGCCACGTCCCTGTGGAAAGAAGATGGAGACTACGCCAGATGATCGAACCATTTCAGAAGCAAGGATGCGAGGCTTATTTGCTATTTCCTGCGAGGCTTAAAATAATAGTGGATGGTCAGACAAGAATGTTCTTTTCGGAGATTAAGGCGCAAGCCTTCTTGGATGAATACAAGGAGAAACACAGACGAGGGGGCGCTCGAATGGGTAGGTAAGCCCCATGATGACAATGCTGGTCACTCCGGTAGAAAAGTTTGGATGCAGCACTAGGCAAAAAAAAAAAAAAAAAAAGTTTCACCTCATTGAACTTATAAGGTTGTGTTGGAAGGGAGGGAGAGGGTTGCGACGCTCCGCTGAGCTAGGAAGCAGCCATGCATACGTCAGATTTGACCTATTTGCCTGTAAGCGGGGGAGGCCCGGGGGAGGGGTATGAAGGACATGGGATGAGGGTAGGTTTAATCAAGGGACAAGGGCAGGGGCAAGAGCACAGAGTAAAGAGATATGTTGATTATTTGCGGATTGAAAAGCAGTCAGGAAGACAAGTCGAGTGGATAGAAGATACAGGTTTGATAAGCGTTGGTTAAAATGGGTACTATAAGAGCTAATACAGATACTAGGGTAGTTACACTCAATGCATGTGGCCTCAATGATCAGATCAAAAGGCAAAAAGTGGCTGTGTTGCTGAAAGAGACAAGGGCGGACTTTTTCCTCCTTCAGGAGACTCACATAGAGGGGAATAAGCTGTTTCTGCTGGAGCAACTAGGGTTTAGGGTACTAGCCTATTCTAAACAGGGAGTTAAGAAAAGGGGTGTTGCCATTCTCACAAACAGATTTGATATCCAGACCAGGAAAAAATTAGAAGATCAATGGGGTAGATGGGTTTTGATAGAATGTTTGATTGGGGAGGAATGGGTCACATTAGGCTCAGTATATGGGTCTACCGAGGATGATCCGGAGGTATTTGACTTTTTGGATATAGAACTGGCAACATGGGCACCGAAAATAATTCTAGCTGGCGATTTTAATATAAACGGTGCTGATGGGCTAGGCCTGGGAAATCATGGCCACTACTTAGGTAGGAAAAAAAAGAGTCTGCCGGGCAATTCATAGGATGGCTAGCAATAATTCTTTGAGCGATATATGGGGGCAATTAAAACCGCCTGAACCTGGATATACTTACTATTCAGCACCCCATAAAATCTGTGTCAGATTAGACTATTATTTTGCATCAGGTTTCTCGCTCTCCAAAATGCACATCGAGAGACTACCTCGTATAGTATCTGACCATAACCCTCTTGTTCTTACGGTCTTCTTACGGTCCTACGGTCTTTGGAGACGGCTTTAGGAGACACACAAGGGCCTGGTCATTTGAAAGAGCTCTTGGTAGATCCAACCTATGTAGAACGTATGCATATATGGATTAGAGACTTCCAGGATATCAATAGGGGTAGCACCGCAATAGGAAATGTATGGGACCCCTTTAAAACAGGGGTCCGCGGCAAGACATTGAGCTACAGCCTGGCAAAGCAGAAAAAAGAAAAAGAAGTATCAGAGCAGTTAAAGATAGCAGTGTTAAATGCAGAACAGGAACTGGCCAAGGTTATTAGGGACAGTCAAGATTCGGATCAGCAGGTTTTACAGGTCATGTTAGCCAAGGCGGCAGCTGAGGAAAGCATATCTCGGAAGGCAGCTAAAATATTTAAGGAAAGAAGGGAAGGATGCTACGAATATAATGAAAAGGTGGGCCATACTCTCGCAGAGAGAAGCAAGAGGGAAAATCAGTGAAATAAGAGATACAGAAAGTAACATAGTCACCGAAGAGAAAGAGATTCTGGAGGTCTTCAGGAAATTCTACCTCAAACTGTACACAGAGGAACAGGAAAGATTACCAGAGGATATTAGTGGATACCTTGAGGGAACACCAAGCAGAGTACTATCTGAGACCGACAGTGAGGCGCTGGGGGTTCCACTGGATGAGGAGGAAATCATGGAGGCCATGCTAAGTTTGCCATCTGGCAAAGCAGCTGGGCCAGATATGATCCCTGGAGAATTTTATAAGGTTTTTTTTTTCAATCTCTAAAAACGGATCTAATGAATACAATGCTCGCTGCTCAAGAAGGAGTATCAATCCCTGCTAGCTGGGCTGGGGCCGAGATTGTAATAATCCTTAAGAAGGGCAAGTCACCAACCGACCCTGGATCATACCGTCCTATAACCTTAATCAACTCGGACGTTAACATTTTTTCAAAATCCTTGGCTACAAGACTATCGGGGGTGATGAAAGGTTTAGTCAGTAAAGATCAGCACAGATTTATTCCAAACAGGGGCACGACACAGCATATTAGAAAAGTAATTACTTTATTTGATGCCCAGGGTATAACACAAGAGGGGGCAGGGGGACCTATGGCAGTCCTCCTGCTAGACGCAGAGAAGGCGTTCGATCGCGTGACCTGGGAGTTCCTGTGGGCAGTACTGAGGAAAGTGGGGTGTGGGGAAAGGTTTTTGAATTCAATGAGATCAATGTATAGGGCCCCAACGGCATGTATAAGAGTAAATATGGAACGCTCAAGCTCCATTGTTATTTCGCGTGGCACTAGGCAGGGGTGTCCGTGTTCACCCCTGCTGTTTGCGCTGTATATTGACGCGCTATTGGCTAAGCTAGAACAAAACGAGCTGATACAACCCCTGGCAACAAAAATAGGTCCTTGCAAAGTACTAGCATATGCGGATGACGTGGCAGTTCTCACACCCTCACCCATAGAGTCTATTAGGGAAATAGAATTAGAGGCGGATCAGTTTGGAAGGGTGGCAGGGTATGCACTGAACAAAACTAAGACTCAAATTATCTGTAATGCATATGCAGAATGTACCGACTCCCGGGTGGTGACAGAGGGGGTGTATCTGGGAGTGACCATCACGGCAGATTTAGATCAATTAGTAGAAAACAACATCAGACCGATAATAAATAAGGCCAAACGAGATCTGGACAGGGTACACAACATCCATATGTCTATAGTAGGCCGAGTGAATTTTGTTAAAATGAATCTGCTCCCAAAGTTCTTATATTTATTTAGAACAATCCCTTTATATTTTAATGTTAGCTGGTTTACTCTAATAGAACAAATGTTTAATCGGTTTATCTGGTCCCATGGTAAAACCAGAAGGGCTCTTAGATTTATGTCACTACCACGGGAGCGTGGGGGTTGGGCTATGCCGGACCTTAAGTTGTATTACTGGGCAGCTGCATTACAACAAATGACAAGTCTTCTGGGAGGGTCTGAAATGGAAGCAGTACACCATACCGGATCCACCGAGATTTATGGATTGGTCTTAGGAGATGAGGTTGAGAATGTGTTACTGAAGCAAACGGAGCCGCGCTTTTTTAAAGATACTAAATCTAAGACAGTGGATGCAGCATATAAGATCAGTTTTTCAGCACTGATAGATAGGATGTTAACGTTTGAAACATAAATTGCGCGCGTTTTTTTAAACTGAGTTGATTGATGGGCGGGCTCACAGTAAAGGCTTAAAGGAAGTGATACAAATTGAGGCTTAATGTGAAGAGTTGCAGCCGCGAAAAAGAGGAACAGAGACGTTTTTAAATAGTTCAGCGCAGGTATGTGAACAGAAGGCTATAACTAGAATACTGAAGTATATGATTAAGATTAATCATTTGGCATTTGCGTTATTCACAACAAGCACTGAATTACTCACACAGTTAGTTTACGAACAAGAGGAGTGAATGCTAGTTTTCTGAGGATGTTAATAAGAGGGGATAGGTTAAACTGCAGTTGGGAGTTTCGTACGCCATGTTCATGACAACGGTTTTTGTAAATGCTTTCTAAATGCGACCGGCAAGCTCAGAACATAAGACATTAACTCTGGGCCCCAAGATAGTTCACTTGTAGCCTTACAATGAGGAGCAGATTTAGATATGCTTTATAACAGTCCAGATTTGCGCATTGAAAGTAGGTGCTATTTTTTATGCATTTATGTAAAATTATGAAATCCACAATTTGATCATTATTTACCATTTTTTATAGTGACCCCTGAAGAAGTGCATATAATGCACGAAATGCATTGGGTTTTTTACAAATAAACACTGCCCTGAAAGAAGAATGTTTTATTCGTGTTTTTACTAAGAGGTCCGGATGGACACAGTGACAACATAAGAAACCTGGTAAATGGCTTAAACATCCCGTTTGAGGAAATATGCTAACATATGGAATTAATAAGAATGGATTATGAGAAAAGGATGAGAAGAACTTAAAAATGATGGTGTACCTGTTTGATAAACTGCCAGAAGAGGCTTGGGAATGCTGTGCGACGGATTGGTGCGTAAAAGCGCTTCATAATGGTGGCATATAAGATCTGGCAGGCTTTCAAGAAGAGCTTTGGCATGGGCAGATTTAATGCACACACCAGATTGGCAAATAATTCTACACTACCACAGGATATATTCGGAGACTCAACTTTTGGGGAGTGGGTAAGGATTGGGATTAGGAACGTGGTGGATCTTATAGGCCCGAGGGGATTTACCAATTTTCAGTATTGCAAGGGAAGTTTGGAATGAACTCAAGAAGCTTTTTCAAATATCTACAAGCAAGAAGCTTCCTTGCAGGCAAGACAGGGGGGGAAAGAGGTTTTGAATATAATATAATATTGCAGGTCATCGAGGAGGGGCTAGGATGTACAATTGGAAGATTGTATGCAGAGCTGATTAACAACAGAGATGATGATTTGGAGAAGGTAGAACTGAAGTGGATCAATAGAATGGGGATAGAGCGGGGGGTGTTCGGGAAATCACTAAAGCATGGTTATGAAATTCTCTGTTCCTCAGCCTTGCAAGCACAGCACTATAAAACTCTGTATATGCTGTACTATACACCTGCTAAAATACCTCAATGGAGGGGAACACAGGGAATAACATGTCCCAGGTGTGATAGTAATGAGGGCAATATAATGCATATGTTTGTTGCTTGCCCAGTCTTACGGCCACTATTAGAATCTATGGAGGTATTCATGGATAGAACACTTAAATTGAAAATTAAGCTAACCCCAGAACTGGTCATGCTAGGGGTCACAAGTGATGTCTCTTGCCAAAATCATGAATATTTTATATTCGTAGCAATGGCAGTTTTCCGCCTGTGTATTGCGACAGCCTGGAAAGATAAAACACCACCTTTGTTGCAGCAGTGGGTAGCTAGGCTATTGCATAGCTGCAACTTAGAGAACTCAGGGGCATATTACCAACAACTAGCGATAATTTTTGTCTCTAACTTGTTTAGAGACAAAAATTATCGCCGCACATCGGCGATTTTTATCGCAGATAAACCTTGCTATTAACAAGGTTTATCGCAAATGCGATAAAAAACGGCCGAAATGCATGAACATCGCTGAAAAGTCAGCGATATTCATGCATTATCGAGCAAATGCTCTTAGCCATGTTATCCACCTCCCATTGGATAACATGGCTAAGAACTGCTCAGGGCAGGTGTTAGCTTTTGGAGATATTCGCGCTTAGCGCGAATATCTCCAAAAGTTGGTAATAGGAGATAGCGATGTTAGGGACTGTTTCCAGTCGCTAACATCTTGGCACGCCCACTTTGCATGTCATTAGTGATAAATATCACTGACATGCAAAGCAAGGCCCAAGATGGTCGCTATCTCCTATTAGCTGTCACTAACTGGTGTTAGCAACAGCTTGGTAATAGGGAGATAATTTTATCTCCGCTTTCTTGGCTTTTAAAGCCAAAAAAGCGGAGATAAACCCCCTTGATAATATGCCCCTGTATTTATGCCAGGCGGGGAAAAAAAGGTAGAGCAAAGGGGCAGCAAATTTGGGCCCCAATTAACAAATGGAGGGAAGGGGTGGGTTAAGAATTTCAGTTATGTTTGTGTTAGTGGAATGTACAGATTATATCCTTACACGAACTTCCTTTCAATTTGATCCCTGCTTCTCTCCCACCCCTTTTTTGTTTCTTCTTTATTTTCTTCTTCTCTTCTTTATCTCGTTTCTACTTTTACTATACTTGTCTTCCATATTACTTATTGATTATTAATAACTGTGAATTGTGCAAACAAAGTTTGTTATGTAAAATTTATGGATTGTCTATATGGTTTGCCCCAGGTCCGAACTCAAAGGAAACTGTCCTTCGGGGGAGGTGGGAGAGGGGGGGGTTAAAATGTATGAAAATTTTCAATAAATATAAAAAAAAATTAAAAAAAATATTGATGAAATTAAATCATAATGAAACACAACAAAAATATCGAGAACACTAATATAGATGACACAAATATCGATAAAATATATATATATAAATAATATCGATACAACCGTTGAACATTGAATAAAGACTGTATACAATTAATTATTTAACATAAGCCAAATAATTATATTAAATTATAACACATAAAAATTAATACATTCTTTTTAAAATTGTAATATAATTACCCTAACCAAAATTAACAAATACATTAAAAATATAACATTAAATTACTTTCAAATAATACTAAAATTACATATATAAAATTATAACAGCAAATTCTTTAAATTACATTTATTAACAAATATAAATATAAATATTAATCCCTTGACCGTGGCGCAAGTTCCACTGCGGTGCTGGGCAAATAATGAGTGGGTGGGGTTCGGACGGCCCACGGCCGTCCTCCGCACACACCCACTGTGACGTCGAACGGCCGGGGGCCGTCTGAAGCCTGCAAGGGTTTAAATAAACATTACAAACATTTACCTAATTAAAAAGTAACTGCTAAAAATTACAATTAGCGTATCTCAACCCATGAATTTTTTTTTTTTTAGTTTTTTTATTTGCGACTGCAGAAGGACATACATCTTGGCATTGCCATAATTTACAAAGTTCAGTCTTTTTAACTCTTCGCCCCTACTATTCCCAAACCGGCTTACACAGTATCGGCTTCACGCTTACATTGTCTGAAGTAATCAGGAAAAGGGAAAGGAATCTATATTCTTGGTACAAAGCGTGCAAGAAAACCTCAATTAGAAAGTCATTATTATGCAACACATTATTATACAAAAGCCATATTTTGCAAATCGTGTAAGAGATTAAGCCCGTAACCCGTCCTTCCCCTCTCCACCCCCCACCCCTCAACCTATACGTCTCCTGGCACACCAATATCAACGGGCAACACTTCATGTCGTGGATAACGGGCTAACTTTAAATGTTGCGTAAAAACACTTCAGGGACCACCATCGTATATATGTGATCCTGTGTCCACACACTACTCGCTCCGACACTCACAAATAAGTCTCCTACTTACAACCCATCAACCTGCGATAGCCCCAGTTCCATCTCTTCCAATTCTAACAGCATAAGTTCCCAGTCTTATGCAATTGGATACTTCCGCCGTCCTTTCTCCTCCTCCCGGCGTAAGGCCGTCCCTTCCGCCCTGCCCCATCTCAACAGGTCAGCTTGCCACACAGCTACTCCAGGTGATCTGGGGGACTTCCACTGCATTGTTAAAGCTCTAATTGCCAATAATAGAGCCAGGTCTAAGAATTTCAATTGAGCCTTATGGAGTTTAGGACTTTTACGGTGTCCCACCAAACAATACAGCGCCTCCTCTGGCACCGGCAGAGCAGTGACAGTATGTAGGATATGGCAAATTTCCTTCCAATAACCGCGTAAGCGTGGGCACGCCCAGAACATATGAAGGAGGCAAGCCTCTTCCACCCTACAACGAGGACAATGGTGGGGGGAATCCGGGAACATTCGATGTAGTCTTTGGGGGGTAAGGTATGCCCTATGCAAAACCATAACCTGCATAAACTTAAATTTAACGTTCCTAGACACCTTTCTGGGGTGCTCGAGGACAACCTTCCATGACTTATCTGAGAGAGCCTCCCCTGTGTCTTGTGTCCATGTGTTTCGAAGTGTGGTGAGGGATGTGGCTGCATGTTCCCTAATCCCAGTATAAAGCCACCGCACCAAGTGGCCACCCGCTCCCATATAATGGAGTAAATGCACCAGTTCATGTTGTGCAGGTTTGATCCGCTGTGGGGCCCATGTACATCTTATGTAGTGTGACACAGTGGCATGTAGTAGGTATAACCGTTGGGGAGCCCCTGTGGTTTGCAGAAAGGATTTGTGATCTATTAAAATGTCATCCCCCAAAAAAGCCCCTACATCCTCCACCCCAGCTTCCGTCCAGGGCAGTAGCCTACGTTGGTTCAATCGTCCCTGCTGAGTTGGAATGCATAACAGAGGAACGTTCTCTGCAAAGGGCGTAGTCACAGAAGTATATTTGAGTGCCTTCCTCCAGCACATCAGAGCCGTGCGCAGGAGAGGGTGGCAATCTGGGGGAATCCGGGCTTTAGGCAACAACAGGGAGTGTAATTCGCCACGTGCCAATTGATCTGCTGTATAATTAATCTCGTGCAGGTTTCTGCCCGCCACCCATCGTGCCAGCTACTGAAGCTGGCTGGCATAATAATAGCCGCGTAGGTCCGGCACTCCAAGACCTCCCAATCTGGTGTCAAGTTGAAGCTTTAGGGTGCCGATACGTCTCCGCCCGGACCCCCACACAAGAGTGATCAAAATTGTATTTAGGGTATCAAATATCTGTTGTGGAAGGATGACCGGCAAGTTAACAAAGTAGTATAACATGCAGGGAAGCAGGACCATCTTTGAGACGGCGATCCTATACATAACGGACAGGGGCAAGGACTTCCAGAACCCCACACTGCTGCGGAGGTTAGGGATGGCCCTCCGAACATTACCCTCAATCTGGTCTTCGGGCTTTCTATATACCTGGATGCCCAGATACTTAAACGTGGTCTGGGCCACCGGAATCCAGTACTACCCGAAATGAACTAGTGGTGGGCACGGTAATTCCCTGAAGTAAAAGCCAATAGACTTTCCGGGGTTAATGGCTAGGCCGGAAACATTCTCAAAGCTAAGAAAAATGTTGGCTATTGCCGAATGATCTTCTTCCAGGTCCCGGAGATACAATAAGATATCATCTGCGTATATTGATATCAGGTTGTGTGCCCCAAGAATAGAAATACCCATCTGTTCTTCCCGGGCCCGGAGGGCTATGGCCAAGGGTTCCAGCGTTAAAACAAATAAAATGGGTGACAGGGGGCAACCCTGCCGGGTGCCTCTGTATACTGGGTAGCTATCTGAAATGTACCGACCGGAACGCACTCGGGCCGAGGGATCTGTGTATAATAGCCGCACCCATTTTAACAAAGAATCCGGAAAACCGAAGCGCCGCAGTACCTCAAACATGAACATCCATGATAATGAGTCGAACGCCTGTCTGAGGTCCAGCGCAATACAGCCAGCTTGGGAAAGTTCCCGCGGTGTGGCAGTCATAAGTGCATGGAGTCTCCGCGTGTTCTGGGACGTACTCCTACCGGGGAGGAAACCACACTGATCCGGGTGTATCAGGGCGGTGAGGTGGGGTTGTACCCTCAGAGCGATGGCTTTACTGAGTATCTTTTACTCTGTGGAGAGCATTGAAAGAGGCCTATAATTAGTCAGTTCGAGCGTATCTCTACCGGGTTTTGGTATAGACGTAACCAGGGCATGCATCGTTGAGGCAGGTAGGTAACCTTCCTCATATGATGTCTTATATATCTTTTAAAGAATGGGCACCAGGGTTTCGGAGTATGTCTGGTAAAACTCCACTGGGAGACCGTCCATGCCCGGAGTCTTATTACGATTAAGGACCCGTCCGCCGCTCCAATTTCCTGTTGTGTAATGGGACCGTCCACCTCATCCTGTATATCTCGTGACAGGGTTGGGAAGGGCAGATCATGTAAGAATTCCCAAATCCGCCCTGGGTCCTCTGCGGGGAAGGGAGCATATAACTCTTGCAGATGATCATGGAACGCCTTATTAATCTCGGACTGTGTAACTACGATGTCGCCTAACTGATCACAGATCTGTGTAATTACCGGGGGGTCGGGCCTATCGCGTACTGTGCGAGCCAGCAGAGCGCCTGACCTATCAGCTTCGGCTTGTTGACGGTGTAAATATTCTTTATGGTCAATGATCCTCAATGTTTCTGTTAGAAACGGGACCCTGGCTGGCCAAGACTCGCGTCGAGGTCAGTCAGGGATCACCATTCCTAAGGTCAGGGCAAGGGAGTTACACGCCAAGATAACCCCTACTCGCCCTCTAGGTAACGTGGCGCGAGCAGCAAGGCTAAACTTGGAGGCGATATGAGTTAAGTATTTGCGCACGCACCCCAGCAACAACACCCAAGGCCCACCACAAAGGAAACTCCACACAAGGGTATATATAAAAATAGCCTTTGTATTCCAATAAACATACATTAGATAACACACACTTTACATTGTGCCAGAGGCACGGGCAGAATTTACAGGGGATATTTACAAGACAGGGCCACCTGGACCACTGTCAGGAATCAGCACTTTTAGAAGTAACACTTTTAGAAATAGCACTTAGGATGTAAAACTGTAGCACAAAGATAACATACAACCAGTCACTACTGGTACCAGGTGAGCACCACCTATGCAACCCTCACTATCTTAGGAGATTACACTAGGGACCTGGGCCTCGCTAGTACCACCTGCACTAGGGAGAAAACAACCACCTAAGTATTACAATACCTGTAGGGGTGTAAGAAAGGAAACACATGATGCATCACAATACATTCAGCGGTGTAAAAGGACAAAGCACATGACGCATAAAAACACATTCAGAGGTGCAAGAGAAACAAGGCACATGATGTATCTACAACACATTCAGAGGTGCAGCAAAGAACACTTCGCATAAATCACATTAGCACAGAACTTACATCAAAGTCCAGGGTCCAGGTTGCGCCACTGCGCCAAAACCTAAACGTGGCAGTTGCCCACAAAGTGCTGGGCAGCTGAGGGACAGAACAGGGGGCCTAAACGCTGCAGCTGGCACTAAGTGCTGCGCAGCTGGGGAAAGGCCAGGGATGAAGCAGGAGTGCGCCTCACTCCTAAGTTCACAGAACATGTCCCTAGAAAAGAAAGACCTAAACGGTGCAGCTACCCACTAATTGCTGGGCAGCTGAAAACAGAACTGCGACAGGGCTCTTACTGGCCCCTCAGGACAAGGACTTTGCCCAACTGAGCCCTCTGGCTCTAAAAACAAATATGTCCCGGGTTGGAGCCATCTAGGCTCAAGAAACACTACTGCCCAGCGTGGGAGCCCTCAGGCTCTGCAGTAAATACAATGCCCCAACACGTTGGAGCCACGGGGCTCAGCACGGGCTCCTCGGGCCCTTTCACTCGATACTGTGCCCTGGGGAAACGTTGGGGCGGCCCTCTACCATCCGGGGCCGCCCTGAAGGCACCTAAAGGCGGAGCGCACGGACAGGAGAAAACGCTATGCCCCCACCGAGCCCTCTGTCAAGCGGGACCGCTCAGCGTTGCGAGGGGATCCCTCGCGCACTTTCACCACGTCCCGCCCCCCCCCCGGGCAGCTCCACTCACCGGCTGCTCTCCGGAGGCGGCGGGGGACACCATCTTCTTGCAGCAGTCTGCCGGGGCCCTCCCTCGCTCACGGGGGCCTCGGCGGGTGTCAGCAGGGCAGCGGGCGGGGCTCTCTCACCTCATGAGAGCCCCGCTTTCTTGACACAGGGGTCTTCACCCGGTCCCCCATCTCGGGACCGGGACTCAGCCCCAGGCTCAGTCTCCCTGGCGGCGCTGGCCAATCCCAGCGCGGCGGCGGGCGGGACTTCCTCCGGCAACCCGGAAGTCCCGCCCCGCATCAGGCACTGTAGTGCCTGACTTCCTGTTTTGCGGCGCTCGGGCCGCGGCGGTGAATCTCGGGGGCATTTCAGAGGGGTGGCACCCTCGAGATTAAAAATAAACAGCGAGGTGGGCACTCGCTCGCTTTAAGTAAATAACGGGCAAAAGTAAAAATAAAGCGCTCCGAGCGCTAGGGAACAACACAGCGCTTTCAAGCGCTAGGGGCAGAATAAAAGCGCTCCCATGCGCTATAAAGCAAATAAAGCGCTCCTTGCGCTAGGCAACAGTCCCTCTGGCATCCAGGAGCGGGGCAGGGCAAAGAGGCCCCCCGAGTCCAGAGACAAGCACAGCAGAGAAAAGTCCTCCAGGGCATCAGCAAGCCAGGGGCTGGGCAGAGCCCAGGGGAGGCAAGCCTTCCCCTGGGCCCAAGCAGCAGCACGCCCCTGGTAGATCCAAGTCAAAAACAAGAACATTTTCCTGGGGTCACAGCCCCTCTTTTATACACCTTTTCTCTTGTGTCTGTAGGTGCAGGGTGGGGGCAGAACCAGTCGCAGCTGGTTTTGGAGTACCCTTGATGGCCCAACCACCCCTTTCATTCATCAGGCAGGCTAGGGTCATCAGTCGCACCACAGGGGGCGGAGCCAGCATTGTGTGGGGAAAACCCAGCCCCATTCAGGACACAGGCGTAGCCCCTCCCTCACATCAGCATGCTAATCTCTCCATTCACCACCGGGGCAGACCCACACAGCCTCCTGGAGCCTGGCATCCCAGCCAGCTCCAGCCAATCACACGCCAGCACCTTCACAGCACATACACAGCCATGTCTAGAAGTGGCGCTTCCGCACAAGACACATGCACACCGCACATACCATTGCGCAGCATTCACTCTCACGAGTTCGCACATACCAAGCTTGACCATGCACGCCTCACGCATCAGGAACTACCAGGGACACAGACATTCCCCATGCATTCCTATGGGAGAGCAGGCCAATCTCACACACGCACTCAGGGAGCGCACGCACTTTACACTGCGCCACAGTGTCAAAGTGCGCAAAGACCAGAAGTCACTAGGCAAAAAGTTCAGGGGTGAACCTGCCAGACGGGCCAAGTCCAACACAACCCCCTTCCAGCCAAAACGCAGGGGAGAACAATCACCACCGTGATGGACTTCCCTGCTTGGGGCGATAGAACACGGACGCGGGCCCGCACTGCAGGGACACCCTCCGGTTCTACGCCACGTTGATCCATAAGACAAGCAAATACTAAAAAAAACAGGCCCAACTAGGCTACCCCACTGGTACTCCTTAGTTCTCCACGGCTAGGACCAGGCCCTAGGCCACCCAGATACCACTGGTCCCTACCAATCCACAGAGTGGGGGGTGGTAACCCCTGGCCTACATAGCCATTCTCCACTCCCTTTCTCAGTGTAGTTCCAAACTACCACTGATTCTTCAACCTAGGGTCCACACCCTCAGGCTGACCAGAGGTCACGGGCAAGAATGCCCCACCCTACCTCTACTTCTGAAGCACCCTCCAGAACACACTCTCCCACCAGTTCGGGACCTTTACTCCCTCAGCAGCAGTGACCACGGTCAGACCAGCACAAGATCGGTGTAGTGAGGCGTTGCACTTTGCGGGTTGCCAGATGCGGCGCAGGCGGCGGCTCACGGACCGCGTCGAGACGGGGACGGCGAGCGGCATAGGCTGCGCGGCCGAAGGCAGACGCGGCTCAGTACGGTGCCTCCAGGACACCAGGCTGGTCATGACAGAGTCACAGCTCCCTTAACTGGTCTACCACCTGGGATTCGAATTCACTCCTCCTTCAGCAGCAAGGCAACCACTGCAGGTCAATCCCCCATACAGCTTACCCGGTTCCTTCTCTTCAGGCAGGAGTTCCTTCAGGACACTACATATAGTTGCCCTTACGTCCAGATCCGGAAACACCGGCTACTGGCTCCCCAACCGAGGGACGTACCCCTTTGGTCAGATGCCTGGCGCACCAGGACTTCCTTGAGGGTGACACATAACTAATGTGTCGTGTACAAGTCTTCCTGACACTCAGGACAGAAGTGGCATCACCCTGGTCACTCCTTGGCGACACAACCCTTCTGGTTGGCCCCTGACCCACTGGTTACTCCACTGGGGAATCTATCCCCCTCGCACCCCTCCATCTGGACTTCTGCACCCTCCCAACTGGAGCGGTACTGCCAGATAACAGAACTACTAGAGCCCTGCTTACAGGCGCTCCACGTTCTCTCCACACTGGGAGATCTCCCTAGAAGGACGCTCCATACGGACATGCTAGGCTCCCTCACCTGGTGTTCCTAAGAACAAAACACTCAGACTACGAAGACCAGGCTTGTGCTCCTCTGAGCCACTTCCACCACACTGGGCTGGAAGACCAGAACCTTTCCTTAGGGTCACTCCCCAACAATGGCACAGGGCAGGGGAAACTCCCATGAGCTTCAGGCCCACCCATGAAATCCTGTTCACTGATGTTCTACATTCTTCAAACACTCTGGGAGATCTTCCTCAAATGACCTATTGGTACAGCCTAGGCCCCCGACCTGACGTTCCCTTCAGAAACATTCTAGGCCCTGACACTGGGTTTCGGGCACCTGGAGACATGCAGTCCCACCCACTCCTTCTCCTCTTGAGACAGGACGTGAGCCCCTACACCGAGACCTAGCTGGGCTACACTTAACCTCTTCCACCACACTGGGCTGGAAGACACCTCAGCCACTCCTTTTGGAATCACTCCATCCCCTATGCCTCTCTCCTCCCAGAACATTACCAACTCCAAACATCTGTCTCTAAATAGACCACAGAAATCAAAAGCCAGCTCCACTGTCTGCAGACGTTCTTGGGAAAAGTTTAACACACGGAACTTAAGTATCTGAGCAAAACAAGAGTACACAAGCATTCAGCAAGCTCCCCATCCAGAGAACTCACACACACGTCCAGTGCAACACACCATTCGTCCACACACACCCCTCCCCAGACTGGTAAGGCAGTTTCTACCACCCCTGATTTCTCAACCTGACCACACGTGACACAGGTACCATTACTCCAGGGCAGGGACGGGGGACACATGCACTGAACACATTTATGCTGCCACCACTGGATCCCACCCTCATGGTGAATCCAGAAACACACTGCACTTAGGGGGATGATCTACCCTCCCGAGCTAGGGACACCTAACTCAAAGTGCACAAGAAACACATTTCCACAGAAATGACATTTTTAGCAAAAGCACCATACAATAATCCCCAAAATGTGATTTATCTAAAATGTAGAGTTTTGTAGTGCGGCCAGTTGCCACTGTGGTACATCGCAAACACAAATCCTTATCCTCACCGCTGCGTCCAATGTTAGAAACGGGACCCTGGCTGGCCAAGACTCGCGTCGAGGTCAGTCAGGGATCACCATTCCTAAGGTCAGGGCAAGGGAGTTACACGCCAAGATAACCCCTACTCGCCCTCTAGGTAACGTGGTGCGAGCAGCAAGGCTAAACTTGGAGGCGATATGAGTTAAGTATTTGCGCACGCACCCCAGCAACAACACCCAAGGCCCACCACAAAGGAAACTCCACACAAGGGTATATATAAAAATAGCCTTTGTATTCCAATAAACATACATTAGATAACACACACTTTACATTGTGCCAGAGGCACGGGCAGAATTTACAGGGGATATTTACAAGACAGGGCCACCTGGACCACTGTCAGGAATCAGCACTTTTAGAAGTAACACTTTTAGAAATAGCACTTAGGATGTAAAACTGTAGCACAAAGATAACATACAACCAGTCACTACTGGTACCAGGTGAGCACCACCTATGCAACCCTCACTATCTTAGGAGATTACACTAGGGACCTGGGCCTCGCTAGTACCACCTGCACTAGGGAGAAAACAACCACCTAAGTATTACAATACCTGTAGGGGTGTAAGAAAGGAAACACATGATGCATCACAATACATTCAGCGGTGTAAAAGGACAAAGCACATGACGCATAAAAACACATTCAGAGGTGCAAGAGAAACAAGGCACATGATGTATCTACAACACATTCAGAGGTGCAGCAAAGAACACTTCGCATAAATCACATTAGCACAGAACTTACATCAAAGTCCAGGGTCCAGGTTGCGCCACTGCGCCAAAACCTAAACGTGGCAGTTGCCCACAAAGTGCTGGGCAGCTGAGGGACAGAACAGGGGGCCTAAACGCTGCAGCTGGCACTAAGTGCTGCGCAGCTGGGGAAAGGCCAGGGATGAAGCAGGAGTGCGCCTCACTCCTAAGTTCACAGAACATGTCCCTAGAAAAGAAAGACCTAAACGGTGCAGCTACCCACTAATTGCTGGGCAGCTGAAAACAGAACTGCGACAGGGCTCTTACTGGCCCCTCAGGACAAGGACTTTGCCCAACTGAGCCCTCTGGCTCTAAAAACAAATATGTCCCGGGTTGGAGCCATCTAGGCTCAAGAAACACTACTGCCCAGCGTGGGAGCCCTCAGGCTCTGCAGTAAATACAATGCCCCAACACGTTGGAGCCACGGGGCTCAGCACGGGCTCCTCGGGCCCTTTCACTCGATACTGTGCCCTGGGGAAACGTTGGGGCGGCCCTCTACCATCCGGGGCCGCCCTGAAGGCACCTAAAGGCGGAGCGCACGGACAGGAGAAA
The DNA here is from genome assembly GCF_964263255.1 of Lissotriton vulgaris. Classification (NCBI taxonomy): domain Eukaryota; kingdom Metazoa; phylum Chordata; class Amphibia; order Caudata; family Salamandridae; genus Lissotriton; species Lissotriton vulgaris. Next base: position 7,695 of record NW_028250925.1, on the reverse strand, counting down.
ACGCTATGCCCCCACCGAGCCCTCTGTCAAGCGGGACCGCTCAGCGTTGCGAGGGGATCCCTCGCGCACTTTCACCACGTCCCGCCCCCCCCCCCCCCCCCCCGGGCAGCTCCACTCACCGGCTGCTCTCCGGAGGCGGCGGGGGACACCATCTTCTTGCAGCAGTCTGCCGGGGCCCTCCCTCGCTCACGGGGGCCTCGGCGGGTGTCAGCAGGGCAGCGGGCGGGGCTCTCTCACCTCATGAGAGCCCCGCTTTCTTGACACAGGGGTCTTCACCCGGTCCCCCATCTCGGGACCGGGACTCAGCCCCAGGCTCAGTCTCCCTGGCGGCGCTGGCCAATCCCAGCGCGGCGGCGGGCGGGACTTCCTCCGGCAACCCGGAAGTCCCGCCCCGCATCAGGCACTGTAGTGCCTGACTTCCTGTTTTGCGGCGCTCGGGCCGCGGCGGTGAATCTCGGGGGCATTTCAGAGGGGTGGCACCCTCGAGATTAAAAATAAACAGCGAGGTGGGCACTCGCTCGCTTTAAGTAAATAACGGGCAAAAGTAAAAATAAAGCGCTCCGAGCGCTAGGGAACAACACAGCGCTTTCAAGCGCTAGGGGCAGAATAAAAGCGCTCCCATGCGCTATAAAGCAAATAAAGCGCTCCTTGCGCTAGGCAACAGTCCCTCTGGCATCCAGGAGCGGGGCAGGGCAAAGAGGCCCCCCGAGTCCAGAGACAAGCACAGCAGAGAAAAGTCCTCCAGGGCATCAGCAAGCCAGGGGCTGGGCAGAGCCCAGGGGAGGCAAGCCTTCCCCTGGGCCCAAGCAGCAGCACGCCCCTGGTAGATCCAAGTCAAAAACAAGAACATTTTCCTGGGGTCACAGCCCCTCTTTTATACACCTTTTCTCTTGTGTCTGTAGGTGCAGGGTGGGGGCAGAACCAGTCGCAGCTGGTTTTGGAGTACCCTTGATGGCCCAACCACCCCTTTCATTCATCAGGCAGGCTAGGGTCATCAGTCGCACCACAGGGGGCGGAGCCAGCATTGTGTGGGGAAAACCCAGCCCCATTCAGGACACAGGCGTAGCCCCTCCCTCACATCAGCATGCTAATCTCTCCATTCACCACCGGGGCAGACCCACACAGCCTCCTGGAGCCTGGCATCCCAGCCAGCTCCAGCCAATCACACGCCAGCACCTTCACAGCACATACACAGCCATGTCTAGAAGTGGCGCTTCCGCACAAGACACATGCACACCGCACATACCATTGCGCAGCATTCACTCTCACGAGTTCGCACATACCAAGCTTGACCATGCACGCCTCACGCATCAGGAACTACCAGGGACACAGACATTCCCCATGCATTCCTATGGGAGAGCAGGCCAATCTCACACACGCACTCAGGGAGCGCACGCACTTTACACTGCGCCACAGTGTCAAAGTGCGCAAAGACCAGAAGTCACTAGGCAAAAAGTTCAGGGGTGAACCTGCCAGACGGGCCAAGTCCAACAGTTTCTAACAGTTCTGCATGTTCCATATTCCCTGCTTGTAGGTCCCCCTTCTATCCTGGGTCTACACTCGCCTCCCTTTCCAGTAGTTTTAGGCGGATCTCAACGTCGCAAAGTCTCTTATGAATTTCTTGTCAGGCCCCCACCAACTGGAAAATGGCGGCACCCCGCAGTACCACCTTCATCGCATACCACACCACCAAATTGGACGTTTCGGAATCCCAATTATCTCTAAAATATTTAGTTACAGTTTCAGAGAGGGATGTACGAAATGGAGCATCTTCCAACAGTGTTGGGTTAAGTCTCCAGATGGGCACCGGAGGCGGCACCCTACCCCACAGAAGGCCAATCGTCAAGGGTCTGTGATCAGAGAAAGTTTTAGCTAAGTATTCTGATGCATTAGTTTTGTACACTAAGGAGTTGGAACACAGAAATCTATCAATTTGGGTGTGTAAGTTGTGTATGGGGGAAAAATAAGAGTACTCCTGGTGGGTCGGATGTAGTGCCCGCCAAGCATCCACTAGCCCCCATCCCTCAATCCAGGTCTGAAAGGTCTCAGTCAATTTAGTTACCCCGGCCATCTGGAGGGGGGGGGCGACCTATCTAGGCCCACATCTAACACCATATTCCAGTCACCACCAAGGATCCAGGGAATATCCACCCAATCTGACAGTGCCCGTCCTACCTTACAAAGGAATGCATCATGGTCAAAATTCGGGGCGTAAATACTGCCAAGGACCAGCAGAGTGCCATCCAGCGTGCCTTTCACTAAGATGTACCTCCCCTGATCATCCACTTTCCTCCACATTTCTACAAAGGGTGTTCTGTGACGTACCCAAATTGTCGCCCCTCTGGAAAAGGTGGAGTAGGAAGTGGAATAAATTGCGCCCCTCCATCTCTTCCTCAGCGTATGAATGTCAGATGTTGTTAGGTGAGATTCCTGCAGGAATGTAATTTGTGCATGGTGTCGCAGCAAGAACGCATGGATCCTGTGTCTCTTTTGTATTGCACCCATCCCACGCACATTCCAGGTAGTTAGGCTATAGGTTCCTTTTGTGTTAACCATAATCTCGTTTGGGTTGAACCCGAGGTGTTACCAGTCCCTTTCTAATACATAGCGTTAAAGTTGGCCAGGAGACGTACCCTTTCCCACCCAAAAACAGAACTAACTTGGCGCAGCTGAAGAACATTGCTGAGCCAAACAAGAAAAACCTAACCAGAACTATCCAAGTACTGGTGCGTGCGCCAGTGGTGGGGCGGCCAAGCACTGTCTTAGTCATCACAACTGTTCACTTAGGTGAAGCTGGCTCAACGGTGTGCCAGCCCAGGGTTACCATTGTCAGGAGGTATGTTCCCTGCTTCCCTATTTCTCTTTTCAGCTATGGGTCAGAAAGCGCCGGGACACTCCTTGGAGTAGCCGAGCGCTATATAAGACACCCATTAACATTAACATTAACATTAACATTAACATTAACATTAACATTAACATTCCTAGTGATCTTCCGGAGGACCGTAATAGGGGAACTGCAATGTCTATCGGGACCCAACAGCCAAGGTGGTCTCACCCTCCTTATATACACAGTCTTAAATCCAATGTATCTGGGACCCACCTCGCAGGATCTAAACTAGAAATAATTCCTCAGTCCCCCCCCCCGGTCCTTCCCGCATTATACATCTACAAGCATCAGCTAGATGTCACATAAAAAGGATATCAAAGCTCTTCGGGCGAGCCATCTGCTCCCAGCCGGGATTAAGAGACTCTTAATTGTCCAATATGTCATCTGCCTCTCTGGGAGTTACAGTTGGGAATAAAAGCATGGATCGAATGGATCGTGCTGTTGTCCATGTCCGTGTTGATTTTCTCCTGATCTTTCCGAAAGTTGCCCACCAGTTCAATAGCTCCCAGTTGGTCATCCTTCTGCTGCTCCCGCGATGGTCAGAGTCGTCCTGATCTCCTCTCCAGAGCCAGAGAATTTCCAGCTTCACGGTCCGAGCCGGTCCGAGATCCGCCAGCGGATGTGTCCTGAGTCGCCTCCTGACCACCTTCAATGCCCATCACTTCGAGCCACTCCTCCACATCTGTGGGGCTCCCGAAGAAGTGCATTTTTTTGTCATACACGATCTTTAATCGGGCAGGGAATAGCAACGCCTACTTCAGCTTGGCCTTTTGGAGTTTCCTCTTTACTGCCAGGTATGAGGATCTCTGTTTTTGCACCACATTAGTATAGTCCGGGTACAGAGATATGCGGCGGTTCTCAAATTGTATAATTGATTTCTCTTGTGCCTTTTGCAGGAGTATGTCCCTGTCCCGATAGTTAAGTATCCTTACGATCAGGGGGTGGGGCGGGCACCCCGGTCTAGGCATTCCAGTGGGGATGCGGTTTGCTCTTTCCACACAAAAGTATGGCGACAGATCTTCCACGGTGACATGGTATCGGAACCATTGTTCCATTAAATTCGCAGCGTGGGCCCCCTCACATCGCTCCGGAAGGCCAATGACGCGGATGTTGTTGCGTCGATTACGGCCTTCCGCATCCTCCACGCGGTCCGTCAAGGAGGCAACTGCTAAATAGATGTAGTGGGTTCCGCCACTGTTGGTGTGAGATCTGCCACCACAATGCCCTGATCCTTAACTTTATCAGCCAGTTTATTGTGGTCCGCTTTGAGCAAGGAGAGATTGGTGGTAAGGGCCCCAAGCTGTAACTCCATTGCTGACCTGGATTCCCTAATCTCCTTTAGGATCAAATCCAGTTTCTCTGTTTGGTGTCCCCCGGCGGGGTTCAACGCAGCTGCCCCAGACAGTGCCCCTCCATCCACAGTGTCCTGCGTCTGCTGCACAGCGGCCGTGCCATCCCGGCCCTCCATCGCCCTGCCCCTTTCCGGACCATGGCCAGTCCAATTGAGACACCAACACACTGCGCGTTTGAGTTGACCAGCCCAGGCACTGCCGACCAAGGTTGTCCGTACGTCCAGCACTCTCCCACACCACACCACTGGCTCTGTTATGTTAAGGAATAGGGCACAGCGGTAGGGTCCCTCACTGCAGTCCTGCGTCAGTGCGGCACATTAACGGGCTCACAGCTGCTCTCTTCTGCCTTTGGAGCACTTGCCCGCTGTCCAAAGAATAGCCAACTATGGCGCAGGCCTCTGATCCTGCAGGGTGCACACTCAGGGGACGTGGAGAGAGGGAGAACTGCAACACTCCAATGCAGTACCCAACGATTCTAGCATGCCCCAGCTCTGTCCTAAGTTGTGAGCTATTATGCTGTGTCCACCAGCACCACCCGGCAGGGGGGCCTCCATCAGCGCCGCATCAATAGGGTGGAGGGAGGAGGGGGGGCAGGGAAAAAGGTAAAGAGCCCCCCCCCTGTGTATCGCCAGCCTCACCCCCCTACCTCCGGGTCCAGGTCTTCAGGCCGCCACACAGGCCAGCAGAGCTCCGAGCCCCGGCCACCAGCAGTGCCGCCTGGCCGCGCCCGCCGAGATTCTTTGAACCAGCCGCCCCACAGTGACATCCACTCACCGGGCAGCTGGTCAGCAGGGGCACGGTCACAGGCAGCACCGCACTCCGACGGCGCTCCGATGCTCCGAGCGCTGTCACGGAATCACCGGGCCAGAGACCCGGCAGTTCCGGTTTTGCACACCCGGATCGGCCCGGGCCCAGTCAGCACGCCAGCCCCCGGCATCATTAAAGAAAGTAGGCCGCATCAGGCCCAACCTCTCCCACGATGTCTCGCGGCTCCCCGCGGTTCCCGGTAGCGCCCGGAGTCTCCGGGGGGGGGGGGGGGGGGGGGGGATAGCGTCATCCAGGCCTCTCCGCTGGGATCTCCCGGGGCCCTCCAGAAGCGCGTAACAACCCCCAGGTGGCACCGGAGCACTAGCTTCCTCCGACCGCCATTGTGGCTGGCTAGCCACGCCCCCCTCAACCCATGAATTTAAACTAAAAACACACAAACCAATAAAAAACGTTAACTAATTAACTGAACACTATAAAAACAAACAATTAATTTACACATTTTTACCATTTATCGGCCAAACACGGAGGGAGAGCGTTACTTTGGGGAAAGAGACCTGAAAAGAAAGAACATCTACACAAACTACTATATCAAATTATACTACAACACAAGTAAGAACAAAACTTTTTTACTAAATATTAATGCCTCGACATCCTTACCTTAAATAACTAAGATCATTAAATGCTCCGCTTTTTTAAATAGAAACTGAAGTGCAATAAAACCAAACCAATAAAAAATAACACACATATATTATTAGGTACCTTATTTAACTCAACATAATAAATAGTATAAATAATAAATATAAAACGTCACCTATAAAGAAAGTAAATAAATCTGATGTTTACACATATCAAACATACAAAACATAACTAATAAACACATTTTTCTTCATAGCTTTTACAAACTGAACCTACAAAGAACATCCAGAAAACCAAAATCATCAACTACAAGAAGTATTATTTGTTTCAGTACTAAATAAAAAACAACACAAAACAATTGAAAACATATCTCACATGTAATTAACATAAACATTTCTCTTTCACACCAACAGACAATAAAACAGTGAAAAAACAACAAGCAGCAAATAATCCCATCAACAAAAGTAAAAAAACACTAATGTAAGTATTTTTTCTATAATTTTAATAATACTAGCGCTATTATTATTCACAATAGCATGTTAACTAAACACATATTTATATATGTTCACAGATCTACCCCAATAATGGCAAAAGGTGTTAACTTTATCACATCTCAAAAGGGGAAACTAATGCTTTGCTACATGGGTTACACTTACACCCAAGAAAAAGTTATAGAAAATAAATCTATAAAAATAGTTATATGAAATAAAAATAATAATATATAAAATCATAACTAATGTTGTGAATGTTGTGAATGTTAGAGAGCACAACCATCCCCCTAAAGTGGAAGTAAGAGATGCCCTAGAGACAATAAGGGAAGTAAGCAAAAGTTCCCAGCAGACAAGTACCCTCATTCTAAAACATGTTTTAACCACAGAACCAGAACATGTCACAGGACAACTTCCTTCCATACCCAACTTAAAAAGATTAATAGCAAAAACTAAAAGAGTTTCAGATCCAACTCCACCCACCCCCAAACATTTGGAGAAATCCAAATACTCCCAGAATACACCATCACCCACAAAGAAGAACATGTTTTACTCTATGACAGTAAAAATCACGAGAAAATAATTATTATCTTTACAACTAACACTAATTTGCCAAAACTTAAAAAGTGCGAAACGTGGATGATGGACGGAACCTTTAAAGTTTGTCTCAAACCATTTTATCAACTGCGTACAATTCATGGTGAATTTGAAGAGACAAATATCCCATTCATTTACGCATTGCTGCCTAAAGAAAATAATACCACCTATATAGTAGTACTAACTAAAATAAAACAATTCACACAACATTACTATCCCCAAAGAATAATAATAGATTTTGAACAGGCAATGATTCAGGCAATACTCAAGCTTTACCCACACACTGCAATACAAGGTTGCTACTACCATTTTAACCAAAGCATTTGGAGGCACCTGCAAAAATCTACTTTAAGTATAGAATATTCAACTAACAGCAACTTTGCCTACCAAGTTATAAAATGTAGTGCCCTGGCCTACGTACCTACTACTGAGGAGGCCAATCACTACAACTTACTAATAGAAAGTCCTTTCTATCAAACCAATGAAACCAAATGAATTCCCTGCTTGACTACTTCAAAGACACCTGGGTGGGAAGGTTACATAGATCAGGGCATCGCAGACAACCGAAATTTCAAATACACTGGCGGAATGTGTATGCCAGTACTTTGGCTCAAAAAGCTAAAACAAACAACGCAGTGTAAGAATGGCATAATGCCTTCCCAGCCACAATTGGAAGAGGACAGCCAACCACATAAACCTATTGAAGCTATTAAAAAATAAGAAAGCTAACAAGAGCTCAGACTAGAGCAATCACTAAGCAAAATAGGACCTAAACTAAGCAAACAAACCAAAACCATGTATGAATACCTCCAACATAAAACTAGGATGTATCCAAATACCCAAGGTTGAGAATGTCTAGACATAATGGCAAAATCAATTCTTTAAATTAAACCAAATAGCAAACTTTTTCAACTTAGAAATCATAAAAAGAAAGATTTTCTCTTTTTTTCAATTAATAAATATAGTA
>NW_028250924.1:0-11253 GCF_964263255.1 Lissotriton vulgaris | reverse complement strand
CTGAGGGCCTTTTTAGGTCTCGCTAGACCTATTGTTACCGAGTTCCTTGTCAAGCGACCTAGATCTGGCCACGAGCGCCGATTACACCTCGTGGACGCGCCCCCTGGCCCCGCCCCCCCAGCCGTGCACATCTCTTGCTCCAACTGTGCACAGCAAGGCAGCCTCTCGCCTCTCAATCACGCGCACACACACACACACAGGAGCGCACAGAACCCCCCCCACCCCACACAACTAAGCGGCACACTCAGACACATGCACACACACATTCCCCCACCAATACCACACACCCCCACTCACCTGGCTCTTTCCGCGTGTCACTCTCCCTCCGCAGCAGGTCAGTCTCGGCATCGGCATCAGGCTCCATGTCTTCTCCGGCGATCCTCCCCTGCTTACGTGCACGCTCACGGCGGCGTCTCGAGCTCTCCAACCTCGTGCACTACTCACGCCTGAAACTGGGGAACGGGATCGTTTATGCGGTGTCTCGCGCTGGTGCGCGTGCAGCAGTTCGTTTCATTCTTGTTTTAGTTAGGTGATGTGGCTGACTTTAGTGTTTTTTTGTTCTCGGCCTCCGCATCTACTAAAAAAATGATATTAGTCCGGTTGAGCTTATTATTGTTGGCGTCCGACAAGCTGGGGGGTAGAAATGCGTTACAGGGAAGAAATTTGCTTGCTTTATTACCTGAAGCAATGGCTAGTCGTTTCTGAGATCACTGAGCCTAAGTAAACAATATTTTTTGTATCAGCATGACAGCTGGTAACAAAAATAAAAACATTATCGCATAATAAAGTTGTTCAGAGCGCCTTTAAAACTCGCAGATCTTTGTCTATTCTCTTGCATCCACTGCCTTTATGGATTTCCATCATACAACTTGTCACGTGTTCTCTGGGCATCGTGCACGACTAAATCCATTTTGCTACAAGCATTTACATACATGTTTACATATTTCCAGTCTAAAAGTCATAGAGATTAAAATCTTCAGATGCTAGTACTAGAGTAAACACAGAATTGAGGGTGTTTTTAAATTTGAGGCTGCAAACGCATTACGTGCTAAAAAAACAGAATGTCATGTTGTTAGACAAAAATCAATCCTTAAATTATTCCAATTTCTGTGCGGCTGCCGGTGACAGCTCAGCGTGAAAGGAATCCACTGTGCCAGCGATCTTATGTAATTCGCTGGTTACAGGTTTGACTCCCAACAGGCCAATCTGGAGTTTATTTTAACACTCCCAGTAATGTTCAAGAGGGGGGTCGGGAGAGGGTGGGGGTAATGGCAACACATTTACAGGTGAAGTTTAACCTTCCTGCGCAATACAAATCTTTCTAAAAATTATCAGGCGCTGTGACGGTAATGCTGCACGAATGAATCGCTCTGACTTCAAAGAAATGACAATCACGTCTCCAGCTGGACTCTTTTTTCAATAGTAGGTAATTATTTCTGCCGATTATTGCTCAAAATCTTTGTACAGGTTTAAAATACTGGGGGAATGACTCGGGTGATAATACTGGACAGAGAATTCTTGAGAAATGTTAAAGCAGATTCGTGGCCTTCCACCTTCTGAGATCTCTAAACTTCATATGGTGGACATGGGAAACAATAACATCAGGAAGTGCCAAGACACACTTGAGCAACGGTGTACAGGTCACAACAGGTCAATGTTACTGCTGTTCTACACAAACTCACAATTTGGTTTCATGATGATAACTTATCCAACGCTGGAGCGTTGCCAGCAGCATCTTTTTAACGGCACTCAAACGTATAGGCTCCAGAACTGCCAACATAACAAATAAAACAAGGATTTGCAATGCAATAGGTCTCACAATTAGGCGAGTTTGAGCTATTGGCATTCTAAACAACAATGCCTTTTTATTTTGTTTTGCTTTTTAAAAACTTAAATAAAAGGCATTGTTATTTACAATGCCAATAGCTTGAACTCTCATAAATGCGAGACCTATTGCATTGCAACAGGTCTCGCATTTACCCGAGTTTGAGCTATTGGCATTGTAAATAACAATGCCTTTTATTTATGTGTTTGTTTTTGAAACATAAATGAAACGCATTGTCATTTACAATGCTAATAGGTTAAACTTGTCTCATATAGAAATCATTGTTTTCACGTTAGAGCAAGAGAAGTGAACTAGAATTACAGTCCCCAGAATGCACAGTAATATCCAGGACTAAAGTGCGTTCTTGGTGACATGTAGTTTCATGGTGATCTTCTCAGGCTGCCCCTACAGCACCCCACTTCGCTCTCTAAGCTCATGTTCACATTAGCTGTTCACAACTCAGGAACGCACCCTTTTTCTGCTTTCAAGTAAGGGCAGACTTGTGTTTTAGACTGTGTGAAAAGTAAGCAAAGACCCTCGAAGAGCATCTGCGCTCGCTGCTGAAAAATGAGGCGACACACTACTTTAGTACACTGCGCCCACACACTACTTTAGGCCACACACACTGCGCCCACACACTAATTTAGGCCACAAACACTACGCCCACAAACTACTTTATGCCACACACACTGCGCCCACACACTACTTTAGGCCACACACACTGCGCTCACACACTACTTTAGGCCACGCACACTGTGCCAACACACTACTTTAGGCCACTCACACTGTGCCCACACTACTTTAGGCCACACACACTGCGCCCACACACTACTTTATGCTACACACACTGCGCCCCACACTACTTTAGGCCACACACACGGTGCCCACACCCTACTTTAGGCCACACACACTGCACCCACACACTACTTTAGGCCACACACCCTGCGCCCACACAATGCAGCCACACACACTGCGCCCACCCACTACTTTAGGCCACTCACACTGCGCCCACACACTACTTTAGGCCACACACACTGCGCCTACACACTACTTTAGGCCATGCACACTGCGCCCGCACACTACTTTGGGCACACACACTGTGCCCACACACTACTTTAGGCCACACACTCTGCCCCCTCACACACTTTGCACCCTCACACACTCTGCACCCTCAATGCAACATACACTCCAACTACCACTCAGTGCCACACAATTGCATGCCTCGTAATTACACTGCACTCAATGCAACATACACTCCAACTACCACTCAGTGCCACATAATTACACGCCACATAATTACACTGCACTCAATGCAACATACACTCCAAATACCACTCAGTGCCACATAATTACACGCCACATAATTACACTGAACTCAATGCAACATTCACTCTAAATACCACTCAGTGCCACATAATTACACGCCACATAATTACACTGCGCTCAATGCAACATTCACTCCAAATACCACTCAGTGCCACATAATTACACGTCACATAATTACATTGCACTCAATGCAACCTACACTCCAAATACCACTCAGTGCCACATAATCACACACCACATAATTACACTGCACTCAATGCAACATTCACTCCAAATATCACTAAGTGCAACACAATTACACGCCACATAATTACACTGCACTCAATGCAACATGAATGAAATGAAATGAAATGAAAAAGGATTTATAAAGCGCATGGCGGCCCGGGAGCGTCCCATACACTCCAAATACCACATAATTATATGCTACATATTTACACTGCGCTCAATGCAACATACACTCCAAATACCATTCAGTGCCACATAATTGCACACCAAATAATAACTCTATCCATTTATCTAGCACCCTCACTCTATCTATCGCCCTCACTCTATCAATCTATCGCCCTCACTATCAATCTATCTTATCTATCGCCCTCACTCTATCTATCGCCCTCACTCTATCGCCCTCTATCTATCAATCTATCACCCTCACTCTATCGCCCTCACTCTATCTGTCTATCTATCGCACTCACTCTATCTATCGCCCTCACTCTATCTGTCTGTCTATCGCCCTCACTCTATCTATCTATCACCCTCACTTTATCTCTCACCCTCCCTCTATCTCTGACCCTCCCTCTATCTATCGCCCTCACTCTATCTATACCCTCACTCTATCAATCTATCTATCGCCCCTCACTATCAATCTATCTTATCTATCGCCCTCACTCTATCTATCGCTCTCACTCTATCGCCCTCTATCTATCAATCTATCACCTTCACTCTATCGCCCTCACTCTATCTGTCTATCTATCGCACTCACTCTATCTATCGCCCTCACTCTATCTGTCTGTCTATCGCCCTCACTCTATCTATCTATCACCCTCACTTTATCTATCACCCTCCCTCTATCTATCACCCTCCCTCTATCTATCTCCCTCACTCTATCTATCGCCCTCTACCTATCACCCTCCCTCTATCTATCGCCCTCACTCTATCTATCGCCCTCTATCTATCACCCTCTACCTATCACGCTGCCTCTATCTATCGCCCTCACTCTATCTATCGCCCTTTATCTATCGCCAACCCTCTATCTATCGCCCGCACTCTATTTATCGCCCTCATTCTATCTATCGCACTCACTCTATCTATCTATCTATCGCATCAACTCAGCATCACTCAGGGGCACCACAGCGTCACTCAGGGGCACCCCAGCATCACTTAGGGGCACCACAGCATCACTATGCGCTACCACAGCATCAATCTGTGCAACCATTCAACAACTGGTTCAAATATGTTCTATCAATGTTTCAAGCTTTATTACAAATGTCACAAAAAGATGTTAATTTTTCACTTCTTTTCTTGGATTTTCGTCATAATAAAATACACTGAACATAATCTTTACAAAAGGTATTTACAAAAGTTTACATTATTGCCATTATAAATTACACTAACTTTTATTTAAGTATTAATTATTTTAATAAAAAATAAAAACCATTGTTATTTGTAATATCAATACATCTAAGTCACGTAAATACAACACATATTGCACTACAAATGCTATAGGTGTCACATTTGCCAAAGTTATAACTATTGGCATTGTAAATGACAAAGCTATTAATTTCGCTATTTTCAAAACCAACCCATAATTACAAAAATTGTCATTTACAATACCAATAGCTCAAACTTTCCTAATGCGAGACCTATTGCATTGCAAATGCTTGTTGCAAAAGGAGCTATTATCCCGGTTTCAGAGGAGAAGGGGCAAGGATGTTTTCCTGTTATGTTCTTAGTCCATAAGAGCTTGGGAGAGTATTATCCTGTCCTAGATCCAGGATATATGAATCTATAAGTTCTGCATCACTTTTCAAGGTAGTAAGTCTCCAAAACACCCTGCTTCTGGTCTTTCCTGACATGTTCCTAACATCAATTGATCTATTAGAAGCTTACTTACAGATTCCTATGTACCCTCTGTCTCAGAGATATCTGAGCTTCTTTGCCTTGGGCCATCATTGCCAATTCTTTGTACTTCTATTTTGCCACTCCTCAGCACCTAGAGTTTTCAGTAAGAACTTGGTACCTTTCGTGGGCAACCTTCACTGTTTGGATCTGTTGGGTTTTCCATTATTTGGATGACTGGCTAATGTGTGCTGCTTCTTTTTCAAAGGGACAGGAAGCTGTCAAGCTAGTACGTGAGTGCCTGAACACTCATGGTTTTCTGCTGAATACTAAAGAGTCCTATCTGATTCCCTATCATGAACTTTGGTTTATTGCCACTCTTTAACATCACCCTGGGGAAAGTCTTTCTGCTGCCTGTGCATCAACAGAAGCTGATGACACAGTTCAGCAATCTTTTGGAATATAAAGTGACTTCAGCAAGAGAATGGCTGAGAGTACATGGAGACATATTTGTACCTAGAGCCTTGGTCCACCTTCACTGCTTCCATCTGGTTTATCACCTTCATCATCCTGAAACCCAGTCCCCCAGTTCCGATGTCATCTGAAATAGCCCCGAAACTGCAGAGGTGACTTGTTGCCTCAAATCCCAACAAGAGTGTGCTACTGTCTCCATATCTTCCCAGTAACAATCACAATAGATGTGAATAGTCTGATTTGGGGCACCATGATGGAGCACCTTTCAGCTCACTACCTTGGGACTGAATAGGAATGCAACAATTTTTCAAACTGGAAATGTCTGGCTGCCTTACAGAGAGTCCTGTTATCATTTGCTCCAAGTAGCATGAACAAAAAGGTTCAGATCAGACAGACAATCAGGTTCCAAGGTCCTATGTGAACCATTCGGGGGAATACCCGAGTTCCTCTTTTAGCTTTACTAGCAAAACACATCTGCATTCAAGCAGAGAGGAACCTTCATTCACTGACAGGGATCTTTCTTCTGGGGAGGGAGAATGGACATGTGGATATTGTGAGCCTGACAGTCCCCCACTCGGGCTCCTTGTTGCTATGCCCTCTTTTGTTTTGGGAGATCATGGATCAGTTTGGAGGCTGATGGCTGGACTTTTCATATCTCCCCAGAATGCGCTCCTTTCAGTTTCTATTCTTTTCTACCATTTCAGGAAGCCTGGGAGGGGTAGATGCAATGGGTTTCAGTTGGTCGAGAAGTCTACACTATGCCTTTCCCCCTTTCCTATCATTAGCAATGAACTGTCCAAGATCAGGGAAGAACACCGTGAGGTTCTTCTGGCAATTTCTTCATGGAATCACCAGACCTAGTTCATTTGGTTGCTGCATCTAGCAATTCCGCCTCCTTGGATGCTCCCAGTAGTTCCATATCTGCTGAGGTAGACACTGTTACTGAACAAATCTCTATGCCATCTTCTCTGGGGTTCTGGAGATTGACAGACATAGGCTAGAAGCTTTGGGGTGTTCCTCGGATTTTTCCATCGCCATTTAGAAATCTATGAAGGACAGTACCCTAAAGGTTTATGAGAGGCACTGGAAAAAATTCTAAAAATTGTGCTCATAAAGGGTCTTCTTCTGGTCTTTTGCATAGGGGGAAAAGTCATAGAGTTCCTTAGGAATGGATTTCTTCTGGGGTTTGCTGCATCAATACTGTGTAGTCAATGGATTCCGAATTAAGTCTCTCAGGATCCCACTGATGTCCCATTTCAATCCTTTGTTTTTGCGCCTCTTGAGAACTTTTTATCTAAAGAGCCCAGTGTTCATTCTCCTGACCTCACGTGAAATCTACCCTTGACCCTAATGTTTCTATATGAATCTCCATTTGAAACCCTTCTATTTGTACCCTTGAAGTTTTTTACTTTAAAAGTAATTTTTTGGTTCACTGATAGAATATCGATGTCAAAAATATCAATGTTCTAAATATCGAGAGAAAAAATATAGAATACAAAAATATCGATTCCTATACCTAAACAGGTAAGAACAAAAATATTGATGTAAAAAATATTGATTTAAATATATCTAAAATAAATTAATACATATTAATTTTTAATATTAATTTTAACAAAATTAATTACATTTAATATAAATTTTTGCTAAATATAAGAAATAAACTTAATAATAAAAAACACAAACATAATGTATGCATTTATATATATTTACTTTTATATAATTAATAAACCATCTTTAACATATTTTACACTTTTAACATTATATAAAAATAATATATACATATATATACATATATAAATAATTTAATATAAAAAACCATTCTAAATAAATGAAAACATTAAACTATAAAAAGATATTTAAACTTAAATTACCCAATACAATAAGTGCAACAGCAGAGAAAGTGTTGGATAGCAAAATAATTACATTTACTATTCCAACTCCAGTGAATGCAATGGAAGGGAAATTGTTGGATAACGAAGATGTAAAAATTAATATTCACACTCCAAAGAGTGCCACAATAGGGAAAGCGTTGGATAGCGGAGGAGTAAAAATTACTATTACCACTCCAGTGAGAGCAACAGTAGTGAAAGTGTTGGATAGCGGAGCGATAAAAATTACTATTCCCACTACAGTAAGAGCAACAGTAGGGAAAGTGTTGGATAGCGGAGGGGTACAAATTACTATTCCCACTCCACTGAGTGCAACAGTAGAATAAGTATTGGATAGCGGAGAGGCAAAAAATACTATTCCAACTCCAGTGAGTGCAACAGTAGGGAAAGTGTTGGATAGCGGAGGGGCAAAATTTACTATTCCAAATCCAGTGAGAGCAACAGTAGGGAAAGTGTTGGATATTGGAGGAGCAAAAATTACTATACGCATTCCAAAGAGCGCAACAGTAGGGAAAATGTTGGATAGCGGAGGGGTAAAAATTAATTACACAATTACCATAAATAATTTTCAATTAATGAATTTAAATTATTTAACAACAAATTATTAATTCATCAATTAAAAATAAATTACTTCCCACCCTTTACACCTATAAAAGCCACAACACACACCTAAAATTAATTACACAATTACCACAATTATTTACAAATTAATTAATTAAAAATAATTAACAACCAATTAATAATTTATAAATTAAAAATAAATTATTTCCCACCCTTTACACCTATAAACACCACAACACACACCTGAAATTAATTACACAATTACCATAATTAATTACTAATTAATTACTTAAAATTAATTAACAACTAATTATTAATGAATTATTAATAATTTACTTTACACACTTAACACTATAAAATCTCAATTAAACAAATAATAAATACATTGAATAAACAATAAATAAATATTAATCAATATTTTTTACATAAATAAATTACTTCCCACCAAATTCCCCTATAAACCCACAACCCGCTACGGAACTAAAAACAAAAATTCTAATCAAAATAAATGTATACATTTAATATAATTAAATTAATTCCCACCCTATTCCCTATAAACCTACAACCTTCTATGGAACTAAAAGCGCAAAATTCAATTAGAAAAATAACTACTAAAAATGTAACACATATATTAAAAATACAATCAATTCTTATACAACAAATACACATCACATACATATAAAATATATACTAAAATACATAACAATGATAAAAACAATATTTTTAACAACTATAATTTTGCATACGACATTAAACAATCTGATATTTTTAAAATTGATATTACTTTAAATCAATATTCTTGACCACGATATTATTGATGTTGATATTTCTGACCAACTATATTTATGCCTGGATATTTGTGCAACTCGATATTTATGACTTAATATTTTGTCTCTGCGCCATATTTTTTCTAGTTGCCATAATGTCAGGCTGCAGATTGGGGGAATAATGGGGCCCTCCATTTCATGATGCATTTTTAAGATTATTTCATGATGTCTAAAGACCAGTCTCTTCCATTTTACCAAAGGTATCTTCATCCTTTCATCTGTCACAGGATGTAGACCATCTTGCCTTCTTCACTCCTCCTTCCTTGGACCAAGAAATCCTACAGCAATTCCTTCAATTTACACAAAGCTCTCACTATTTATTGAGAAAGAAAGGCACCATTCAGAAAGGTGGACCTTTTATTTGTTACCTTTGGTTTAGGCAATAAGGATCTATGTCTTTTGATTTCTACTTTACGTCGATGAATTAGGATGGTGCTATCTCTGGCCAACCAAAGTGCTGTACTTTCTTTACCATGTAATATGCAGGAGTGTTCCAAAAGGGCAATGTTATCCTCTTGGATAGAGTTCAAAGGAGCCTCCTTGAAAGACATGTGCAGCAACAACACGGTCCACCCCTCATTCCTTTATTACCTATTATGAGTTGAGAATGGGAGATGTGTTCTCTTCTTCATTTGGTTCTGCAGACCATTAACATAGGTTGTGGTATTTTCATTGGTTTCTAGAATATAATTCAGTTGGTGTAGCATTTGTTCTGATATCATGATTAGCTTTGGTATACTCTCACTTGGTTAGGGCTGAGGCTAGGAAGATGGATGAGGTAGGTAATAACTTGGTAGCTTACTTGTAATCTTAATTACTCCGAGTCACAGTCTTTCTTGCCACAGTCCTACATTTCCGTCCTTCCCTTGGGAAAAGAAAAAAAAGTGTGATATGTTTTATAGTTTGGGATTTTCAGGAAGTTAACTTGTTCAAGCTCCACCTACATGGCTCACTAGGCATACATTTCCTGTGGCAGCCATATTGGTTAGGCCATGAGTGTAATTTTAAACTTGTATGAGTGAATGATGTGCACAAAACACAAAGTGGTAGATTTACTAAGCTTTTGTACAGTGCTTGCATCACAAAAGTGTTGCAAAACGGTGCAAAATTGTTTTTTTTAATTTACTTACCAGCGCTAAACTTGGTTAGCGCTGGAAATAGCGTAAAAGTAATTTGAAGCAGCACATAGCGCTTCTTTGCAATGCTTTGCGCTATGGGGCGTGCCAAGGGTGGTTCATGGTGTCCCAAGCAACCACCCACGGTTTCTCACGCTAAACCCAATTTACCAAACACAGTAGATTGGGTTTAGCGTGAGAAAACTGGGCCCTTCTAAACTAGGCGCAAGGAAGGAGAAATGCTTTAATTTCTGCTTCCTTTTCCGACTTTGCATGCCTGCTGGACTGTGCAGCACGCATACAAAGTGGGAAAAGCTTCCCCTCATGTCTAGGCATAGTATTTTGTGCAGGAAAGGTACCCTTCCTGCACAAAAACTATGCTGGACTCACACACACACACACCCAAGCGCTATCGCGCTAAGGTGTGTGCCAGGCGCTCTCCTGCTCACTCCCTCATGCGCAACCTCGCGGGGGCTGCACTGCTTGAATTTTTGGGAAATCTCCCACAAAGTGCTTACTTGGGGGCCGATTATGATGGCGGACGGACCTGAGTCCGTCCGCCACCATAGAGTAGGAGGGAACCTCCGCATGGCATGCGGAGTTCCCTCCTGTGCAATTAGGATGTGACCGCCACCCTGGCGGTCACATCCTATATTTTTACCATTGCGGCGGGTGCGGCTTCAAGCTATGGTAAAAAAGCATACATTGCATTTGTATGCAGAAAGCAGCAGGCACCGTGCAGTGCCTGCCGATTTCTGCATACAAATGCAGGGGGGTACCATAGGTACCCCCCCTGTGCACCCCCCACCCTCCCCCTTCACCCAAGGGGCCCACAACGGGCCCCCGCAGTGAAGTTACACATGCTTTTCCACGGCGGACAAGTCGCCGCCGAAAAGCATGTTTTACAGCCCATCCTAATCTGGCTGACGGTGTCTGAGAGACACCGTCACCATATTAGAGCTTTTCCGTCGCGGTTATAAGCCAACCGCGGAGGAAAAGCTGCGGACGGAAACCAGGACCCACCAGCCATCCTAATGTGGCGGTGAGTCTTTGGTGGGTCCGCAGAGGATTTTCCGCATCCTCCGGGCCGGCGGTGGCTTCCGCCGGCCCGGAGGATGCGGAAAATCCTCCATCGTAATAGGCCCCTTGGTACGGACTGTGGCGAGGAAGACTATGGGGTA
>NW_028250923.1:0-18562 GCF_964263255.1 Lissotriton vulgaris | reverse complement strand
TTCAGGGCACCGTTCACTAAGCGTGGGCGGAAAATCCGTTCCGCTCGCGGATTTTGCGGATTTTCGGGAAATCCGCAATCCGCGAGATTTGCGGATTTCCCGCAAAATCCGCAAATTCGCACGCAGCGGATTTTTTTGGCGGCGCGCGGCGTTGGTGATACAATTTTTGCGGCGCGCGGCGTTTATCATCGTTTGCCGAGTTGTTTTTTTCGATAGTTTGCGAGTGCTGCGCCATTTTGGATCTTGCTGTGTGATCCCGCGGGAATTGGCGAGCGCGATTACGTCATCGCGGCTTGCCAGCGATAGTTTGTCAACGCGAGTACGACGAGATCACGTCTCGCGGTACTTCGCAATTGCGAGATTTGAGATGCGGCGCGCGAAAATATAAATTTGCAATTCTGCACAAGAAATCCACCAGCAAGCAGCATAAACCTTCTAGAAATGATGATTTTTATGTGAATAACTCCTTAGTTTGACATTTGCCTGCACTTTTTTAGCGAGGAGTCCATTTTGGGGAGGGGGGCAGGGGGGTGGGAGGAAGGAAGTGCCCCATAGTCTTCAACTTCCTGTTCCTGTTCAGCAGGCTCCTCCCAGTGCTTTGTCCATCTCCTGGTCACTTTTCATTCGGATGTGGACCTGGAAGGATTACCTTTTGTGGATGCTGCTGGATCTTTGGATTTGAGGCCTTTTTGACTTTCTTTGGATCACTGTTGGATTAGAAATTTTACAAGTAAGTTTGTTTGGGGCATTACAGTTGCTGCAACTAAAATTTTGGGATTTTCGATTTTTGGGCTGTTTTGGGGCCTTTTCCCAGGGGTACTCAGTGGTGGGTGGACTGATTCTTTCTGTGGGTTGTCTTGAACTTAAACATCATGGAGGCCATAGATGAATTGGGATTGTGCTGATTTTTCTGTGTTTTTCGATTTTTTTTTTGTGTAAAATTTTGTGTTTTTCGATTTTTGACCTGTTGTTGGGGCCTTGACCAGGGGTAGTGAGTGGTGCATGGGCCTAGTCTTTCTGTGGGCTGTCTTGAATTTAAACATCATGGAGGCCATGGATGGAATGGGATTGTGCTGATTTTGCAGTGTTTTTCGATTTTTGGGGGTGTTCATGGGGAGGGACATGCCATGTGGCTGGTGGCCATTTTGAGTGCAGCTACAGGCACTGGCCATGTGCTGGCAGGCAAGTGGCCATTTTGAATGCAGGCTTTGTTGTTAGGCCTCCAACCATTTTGCCTACTTTTCAACCTTTATTTATGCCAGGGGTAGTGAGTCTTGCATGGGCCTAGTATTTCTGTGGGTTGTCTTGAATTTAAACATCATGGAGGCCATGGATTGAATGGGATTGTGATGATTTTGCAGTGTTTTTCGATTTTTGGGCCTGTACTTGTGGCCTTTTCACCAGGGGTATTTGAGTCTAGCATGGGCCTAGTCTTTCTGTGGGCTGTCTTGAATTTAAACATCATGGAGAGGCCACGGATGGAATGGGATTGTGCTGATTTTGCAGTGTTTTTCGATTTTTGGGCCTGTACTTGTGGCCTTTTCACCAGGGGTATTTGAGTCTAGCATGGGCCTAGTCTTTCTGTGGGCTGTCTTGAATTTAAACATCATGGAGAGGCCATGGATGGAATGGGATTGTGCTGATTTTGCAGTGTTTTTCGATTTTTGGGCCTGTACTTGTGGCCTTTTCACCAGGGGTATTTGAGTCTAGCATGGGCCTAGTCTTTCTGTGGGCTGTCTTGAATTTAAACATCATGGAGGCCATGGATGGAATGGGATTGTGCTGATTTTGCAGTGTTTTTCGATTTTTGGGGGTGTTCATGGGGAGGGACATGCCATGTGGCTGGTGGCCATTTTGAGTGCAGCTACAGGCACTGGCCATGTGCTGGCAGGCAAGTGGCCATTTTGAATGCAGGCTTTGTTGTTAGGCCTCCAACCATTTTGCCTACTTTTCAACCTTTATTTATGCCAGGGGTAGTGAGTCTTGCATGGGCCTAGTATTTCTGTGGGTTGTCTTGAATTTAAACATCATGGAGGCCATGGATGGAATGGGATTGTGCTGATTTTGCAGTGTTTTTCGATTTTTGGGCCTGTACTTGTGGCCTTTTCACCAGGGGTATTTGAGTCTAGCATGGGCCTAGTCTTTCTGTGGGCTGTCTTGAATTTAAACATCATGGAGAGGCCATGGATGGAATGGGATTGTGCTGATTTTGCAGTGTTTTTCGATTTTTGGGCCTGTACTTGTGGCCTTTTCACCAGGGGTATTTGAGTCTAGCATGGGCCTAGTCTTTCTGTGGGCTGTCTTGAATTTAAACATCATGGAGAGGCCATGGATGGAATGGGATTGTGCTGATTTTGCAGTGTTTTTCGATTTTTGGGCCTGTACTTGTGGCCTTTTCACCAGGGGTATTTGAGTCTAGCATGGGCCTAGTCTTTCTGTGGGCTGTCTTGAATTTAAACATCATGGAGGCCATGGATGGAATGGGATTGTGCTGATTTTGCAGTGTTTTTCGATTTTTGGGGGTGTTCATGGGGAGGGACATGCCATGTGGCTGGTGGCCATTTTGAGTGCAGCTACAGGCACTGGCCATGTGCTGGCAGGCAAGTGGCCATTTTGAATGCAGGCTTTGTTGTTAGGCCTCCAACCATTTTGCCTACTTTTCAACCTTTATTTATGCCAGGGGTAGTGAGTCTTGCATGGGCCTAGTATTTCTGTGGGTTGTCTTGAATTTAAACATCATGGAGGCCATGGATTGAATGGGATTGTGATGATTTTGCAGTGTTTTTCGATTTTTGGGCCTGTACTTGTGGCCTTTTCACCAGGGGTATTTGAGTCTAGCATGGGCCTAGTCTTTCTGTGGGCTGTCTTGAATTTAAACATCATGGAGAGGCCATGGATGGAATGGGATTGTGCTGATTTTGCAGTGTTTTTCGATTTTTGGGCCTGTACTTGTGGCCTTTTCACCAGGGGTATTTGAGTCTAGCATGGGCCTAGTCTTTCTGTGGGCTGTCTTGAATTTAAACATCATGGAGAGGCCATGGATGGAATGGGATTGTGCTGATTTTGCAGTGTTTTTCGATTTTTGGGCCTGTACTTGTGGCCTTTTCACCAGGGGTATTTGAGTCTAGCATGGGCCTAGTCTTTCTGTGGGCTGTCTTGAATTTAAACATCATGGAGGCCATGGATGGAATGGGATTGTGCTGATTTTGCAGTGTTTTTCGATTTTTGGGGGTGTTCATGGGGAGGGACATGCCATGTGGCTGGTGGCCATTTTGAGTGCAGCTACAGGCACTGGCCATGTGCTGGCAGGCAAGTGGCCATTTTGAATGCAGGCTTTGTTGTTAGGCCTCCAACCATTTTGCCTACTTTTCAACCTTTATTTATGCCAGGGGTAGTGAGTCTTGCATGGGCCTAGTCTTTCTGTGGGTTGTCTTGAATTTAAACATTATGGAGGGCATGGATGGATTGGGATTGTGCTGATTTTGCAGTGTTTTTCGATTTTTTTGTGCTCTATAACTGAACTGATGTTCCTCTGTCTTCCATTTTTTTTAGGTGCACAAGACTCAAGAGAACCACCAGTGCCAGGAAGAAGTCCTGCAGCGGTGTGTGTGTGCAGCATAACGTCACGCGACGTCACGTCTGGCCTCAGACAACTCTACAATTCGTGCAACTGCGGCCTGCTGTCTGACCTGCTCTGAAGAAGATGGCCCCAAAGAAAGTTCTCCGTAGCTCCTCTAGCAAGAAAGTTGCTAGTAAGGAGCAGAAGAAGCAAGTTACCAAGGAGGCTGGTGTGCCACCCGCCACTTTTTTTGGGAGCAAAAAAAAAAGTACGCCTGCAGCAGCAGGATCTGCTGGGGACCAACCTGAGAGCAGCACCCCTGCTCCATTGGGTTCAGTGCCTCCACCACCACGCCAACTTAAGTCAAAGCCCTTGAGTGCTTCAGAGGCAGTCAGTGTACTTCTCCAATCACCATCGACCAGTGATGTTGGCTCATCGCAAGAAAGTAGCAGCAATGTCCCTGAATCAACACAGGTTGTTGTAACTCATCTGACAAGTGTTGAACAACCACAGCCGCAACAACAACACCATGTGCAAGTACACGCCCAAGTACATGTGGAAGGAGAGGCAGCAAAAGGAGATGCGCAAGCAAAGGTGCATGGACGTTCACAAGTGCCCACAATAGTTGTTCCTCCCGAAGTAGGGGCACATTTGGAAATCGACAATGAAGCTGAGGTATCATTGGAAGCCACTCCTCCTGATGATCATTCATTGTCTTCCACATCCCTAGCAAGGAAAAGATCAAGGGGGGTGTCTACATCTTCTTCAAGCCCACCTCGTTCTGGTGCAAGTGATCTGTCTTGGGAACCACAACTGCGGTCTGACAGTGAGGCAGAGGCACACCATGATCTGACACCGTTACCTAAGCGTAAAAGGAAGGTCGTCCAAAAACTCAAACCTATGGAGTGTGATGAGGCTCAACAAGAAGTGACAGATACTGCTGGTGATGAAGCCTCTCACGATGACGACGAGCCAGTCATCACAAAGGTCACTGCAGCCCCACCGGGCATGCAGCAAAGAGACATTTTGACCCTATCCCGAGAAGCTGCTGAGCGTGATGACGATGTCGGCGAGGAGGCAATGGAAATGGAATCATTAGATTTGGAGTTAAGTAGTACACCAAAACCTACCGCTTCCATATTTCTTCGCAAGAAGGTACCCACCTCGTCCTCGACCTCAATTCGTGGTGGTGAAAGTGCAAAACGTACTGAAGTTCGGCAATCCACATCCTCCACTTCATCTGTCATTAGCAGCAGGACCACCACCACCAGTATCGCCGCCTCCTCCGGCCCCCGAAGACATTTCAAGTCTCCAGTTTGGGACTTCTTTAGTGTTTGCCCAAAAAAGGAAAACGTAGCCATTTGTAGCCTTTGTAAGCTTCGATTTAGTCGTGGTAAGCTTGGTTCTAACTATGGTACCGGAGGCCAGAGAGGTCATCTTGAGAGAAGGCACCCTGTCGAATGGTTTCCGCACCTAGAGGCGGTCAAGAAAGCCGGAATTGCACGTAATGAAAACGTTGATTTGTCATCTGCTGATGACGAGGTAGAAGACGATTCAAACACTTCACTTACACCCAGTTCCCATGTCAGCAGCACACCCCATGGGAGCCACACTAAGAGTGTGGGAGAGAGTGAGACATCAATGCGGAAAAGTTCATCAGCGAGCGTAACTGGGTCGAAGAGATCATCATCATCCCGTAAATCATTGGTCCAGGGCAACATTAAAAAGATGTTGTTTACAGAAGCGCAATATGAACGCAACCACCCAATGACCCGTCTGTATAACACTAAGCTGGCTAAAATGCTAGCTCTGGACCTTCTCCCTTTTTCTTTTGTAGAAGGGGTTGGTTTTCTAGAATTAGTGACAGCGCTCTGCCCTAAATGGAAGGTTCCTAGCCGGTTCTATTTTGCCCGAGTTGCGGTTCCAGCACTACATGAAGATGTTCTGAAGGTGATTGGGGCAGCTTTGCAGAAGAGTGCTGTTCACACTATACATCTGACAACAGACATGTGGACCAGTGGCGCAGGCGCTGATTACATGTGCATCACTGCACACTGGGTCTCTTTTTCAGGGGCTAAAGCAAAGCTAAACTCAGGTGTTGACACTAACATTGTTTTTAAAGGTGCTCGGAAACATGCAACACTAGCCATGTTTGGTTTGGAGAAACGTCACACAGCAGAAAACATTTTGGATGTCTTTAACACAAAGGTCCTTAACTGTCTGTCCCCACTAAAACGCAAGGTTGGTTATGTTTCCACAGACAATGGCTCCAATATAGTTAAGGCCATGAGGGACGGTTACTATTTCAGAGTGCCGTGTTTGGCGCACTGTATAAACCTGGTTGTCCAAAAATTCTTGGGTAATAAACGCAGTGCAGCGTACAGTGTATTGGAGAACTGCCGAAAAATATGCAAGCATTTCAGGCATTCTTTTAAGGCCCGCAAGCAGCTGAGGAGCATGCTATATCAAAGTCAAATGCCAGTGAAAGCACTCATCCAGGAGGTGGTAACACGTTGGAACTCAACCTTCTACATGCTTGAGCGTCTGTATGAGCAGTATACGCAACTCGATCAATATTTCTTGAAAGAGGGTATAGAGGAGCTGAGGATGGGTGGGCCGCAATGGAACATAGTTGAAAGCCTAACACGCATGCTTCGTCCTTTTGAGGTCTTCACACGTGCAGTCAGCAAGGAGGACTCTAATTTGGGAAAAGCTATCCCATTGTTGTACATGCTGGAGGACCAACTGAAGGAGGTGTGTTCTGTGTTTCGAAAAGATGACAAAAAGAAAGACTCTTTGCTTCTGGCTGAGAAATTATTAGAGCTCCTACAAGGTGATGAACGTCTTCAAAAGATCCACTCAGAACAGCATTACATTTGTGCTACTATTCTGGATCCACGCTACAAAAAGGCGCTGGCAGGCAGAGCATTCTTTCCTTTTGCTGATGAAGATGTTACAAAGTACAAACGTTGGCTAGCCTTGTCAGCCAAGAAGTTTGAAACAGAACGGCTGGAAATTGAAGGAAATGGCAGTACATCAGCAGGCCATCCCCAGTCAAAACAATCCACTTCTGCACCTGTGGCTGTGGCACAAGTGACCTCTCAGCCGTTAAAGACACCGGCAACCGCATCATCTGCACGAAAGACAGCAGAAACATTGGAGGCTGAAGAGGATTGGCTAGCTCTGCGTGGGTTTGGTTCTCAAAAGGTCAGAGGCACAGCAAGAGCTACGCAAAGTGGAGGAACCTTGGAGGAGGACCTTGAGTCGATGGTGAAGGACTATCTGAATGACTCCACAGAGGTCTATGTTAATTCTGACCCATTGGCGTATTGGCATGGGAAAAAAGAATTGTGGCCACAGCTCACCAACCTGGCTTTAAACTACTTGTCTTGCCCACTCGCAAGTGTGTCTTCTGAACGGGTTTTCAGTGCGGCTGGTGGGATTGTAACTCCCAAACGGAGCCGCCTCTCGCCCAAAAATGTGGAGAGGTTAACAATGATCAAGATGAATCAGCACCTCATACCACCAGATATAAGAGTACGAGAGAGCGTGCCGGATGAAGAGGAGGTGGCCAGCACCATAGATGAGGGAATTTCTACTCTGTCAGGTGGCACTGACCTCACCCGGGCTGAATTCGCAGAGTATGATGACGAAGCCTTATTCTTATTCCTGGACCGTGATTCCGACTTCGAGCCCTGAAAATGAGACAACGAATCAATAACTTTCTTTTTCATCCTTATTCACTTTTATTCCTGTGTGTCTGTCTTTCTTTGTTGTGCACAGTTAATATAATTCAAACTTTAATCAGATAATCACAAAGACAAGCCCATCAGCAGAACTGTCTTCACTTGTTTGCTAATTTATTTGAAGGTGCCGCAGTCTGCATTCCTCAGGTTCACAAGTTCAGAAGAACATGCTCCTCTATCCTCCTCCTCCAGACTCCTATTTCCATCAAAGCAGAGGGCTGGTTTACGCCCAATGAAGAAAGACTCAGCACTTGTGGGGGTGTTGTTCTACCTCTTTGCAGGTGAGTTGACGGGTCTGGGGCCATTGCTGGGAAGCACTAAAAGTGGTTTGTGCCAAATCCGAGGCGGAAATTTTTTTGTGTTTTTGATGACTTGCTTGCCTTTGAGGTGCTCTTAGGGGGGGTTCCGTCTGTTTGTGGGTGAGTTTCGTGGTCTGAGAGCATTGCTGGGACACTCTAATCTTGATTGCATTTGCTTTTCAGGAAATCCGTCGTGCCAACCCCGACTTATGGCCTAGCTACGCAGCGCGTTTGGACCGAAGGCCCAGAAATATTGCAAGTATGAGATTTTGCTTTTGTCCTGTTTGGGGGTGTTATGCTTCTTGGCGGGTGGGTTGCCGGGTCTTGGGGCATTCCTGGGAAGGTCTAATACCGGGTAGAAGTGGTTGGGACAAAATCCAGGCCGATTTTTTTTGGGCTATTTCAGACATTTTGCTCTATGTAGCGTTTTCGGGGGCCTGTTTGGGGGGCTTCCTGGTGTTTGCGGGTGAGTTTCGTGGTCTGGGAGCACTGCTGGGACACTCTAATCTTGATTGCATTTGCTTTTCAGGAAATCCGTCGTGCCAACCCCGACTTATGGCCTAGCTACGCAGCGCGTTTGGACCGAAGGCCCAGAAATATTGCAAGTATGAGAGTTTGCTTTTGGCCTGTTTGGGGGTGTTATACTTCTTGGCGGGTGGGTTGCCGGGTCTTGGGGCATTCCTGGGAAGGTCTAATACCGGGTAGAAGTGGTTGGGACTAAATCCAGGCCGATTTTTTTTTGGGCTATTTCTGACATTTTGCTCTATGTAGCGTTTTCGGGGGCCTGTTTGGGGGGCTTCCTGGTGTTTCTGGGTGAGTTTCGTGGTCTGGGAGCACTGCTGGCTATATCTACTTTACTTTGCAAGAGGTTTGAAGCAAATCCATGGTGGCAGAGGGGACTTAGGGCCTAGCTGCAGAGCGCGCGCGGAGTGATTTGGGAAATTTGTGAAAAATTGACTAAGTCCCCATTTTTGTACTTTTGCTCTTTGGCTGTTTGGGGGTCTTCTACTCGTTTTCTCCTGGGTTGACGGCTCTGGGGCCATTGCTGGGAAGCTCTAATACCGGATAAAAGTGTTTTGGACCAAATCCCAGGCGGAAAATTTTTTGTGTTTTTGATGACTTGCTTGCCTTTGAGGTGCTCTTAGGGGGGGTTCCGTCTGTTTGTGGGTGAGTTTCGTGGTCTGGGAGCATTGCTGGGACACTCTAATCTTGATTGCATTTGCTTTTCAGGAAATCCGTCGTGCCAACCCCGACTTATGGCCCAGCTACGCAGCGCGTTTGGACCGAAGGCCCAGAAATATTGCAAGTATGAGAGTTTGCTTTTGGCCTGTTTGGGGGTGTTATACTTCTTGGCGGGTGGGTTGCCGGGTCTTGGGGCATTCCTGGGAAGGTCTAATACCGGGTAGAAGTGGTTGGGACTAAATCCAGGCCGATTTTTTTTTGGGCTATTTCTGACATTTTGCTCTATGTAGCGTTTTCGGGGGCCTGTTTGGGGGGCTTCCTGGTGTTTCTGGGTGAGTTTCGTGGTCTGGGAGCACTGCTGGGACACTCTAATCTTGATTGCATTTGCTTTTCAGGAAATCCGTCGTGCCAACCCCGACTTATGGCCTAGCTACGCAGCGCGTTTGGACCGAAGGCCCAGAAATATTGCAAGTATGAGATTTTGCTTTTGGCCTGTTTGGGGGTGTTATGCTTCTTGGCGGGTGGGTTGCCGGGTCTTGGGGCATTCCTGGGAAGGTCTAATACCGGGTAGAAGTGGTTGGGACAAAATCCGCGCGGAAAAGCCTTTAGTTTTGGCACTTTTTGTAACTTAGGGTTCGTTAGGGTTAGCCCTAGCAGCAGGATTGCATGTGTATCGGGGTGTTCTAGATTTTTCAAACTGAGTTCTGGGGTCTTAGAGCACTCGTGAGAATGTGTAATTTTGGTTGCAAGTCATTTGAAGAAAATCCATGGTGGGAAAGGGGGGATTTGGCATAGTTAAAGAAAGCCTTTGCCACTATTCTTAACTTAGGGTTCGTTAGGGTTAGCAGTATTTCTATTGCATGTGTTTGAGTGGGGGGGATTTCGAGTCTTGGAGCGATGCTGGCTATGGCTACTTTTGCTTGGTTGCTTGCAAGTGGTTTGAATGCAATCCACGGGGGGTAATGGGTAATTAGGGTACTTCGGCCTACTTTTACTTTCAAAGTAAGTTTTGTCTCCAGTTTTCTGCTAGGCCTCGTTTTTTGGGTGGGAGCACTGCTAGGAAGATCTATTTTTGTTCTAAAACACAGTTTACAGTACACCTAGCTTGAGGGGCAAGATCCGCTACATTAATTTGCCCATACTTATTTATCCTTCAAAAGGTGACTCAGAGTACGCACTTTCAAAAACATTGTACTGTCTGTCTACTAGGAAAAACAAATTGTGACTTTTTGCACTCCACAGCCTACATACCTTATATTTATTTATCAGTGGTGTTGTAATATTATATCACTTCCTGTTTTTCGTTGAATAATTACAGGCCGGGTTTCAGTCTCTGCAATGGGGAAAAAAGGATGGAGTCAGGCTTCACAGTAGCGAGCCACAATTCAGCATCAGGCAGGCAGTGGACAGGGTGTCTTCTGGTGACCAACATCGGTGGACGAAGCGTCGGCTGCAATGGAGGAGTGCCGCTAATAGGAGGATTTTTTTTCTGCGGGCAACTTACTTACCACTTCCAACAGGACCACTACAACCACATAGATACAGTATCCCTTGCCTTTTTCTCTGACTGTGACTGCATTTCTTTGCTCTCTCTCGGCTTCTACATTGATCCCTTAACACATCACTTAGTCCACTCCACTATCTGCACCACACATAGTCATTTGTAAGTGCTCCTACGTAATTCGCAAGTCGCAGCACGCCCCAGGCCGTAGAGGACTGGGATGGCCCCAATGATGAAGCATGTCACCAAGGGGCAACCCTGGTGAGTGAGGGGACACCTAGAAAAAAAGCAATTTCTCCTTTTCTATCTACTATACCTTCTGTCAGGTTACGCAGCCCCTAAGCGCCTACCGTACTATGAAACTACATTTCCCATGAGTAGGCGGGAGACTTGCAGACTATTTAGTGAGACTATATGAGAGTACCCTTGTATGTTAGGACATCACTTCACTGATGCCTGTCTTGTCTTCTCTTACAGGTATCCTTTCCCTGCTGACCCTACCTTTACCCATTCCACATTTTTTATTTTAGTTTGTTATTTTTCTCCCTCGCCTAATGCCTCGAACACCCTGTGTTTACACTTCTGGGTGTTGGTGACATTTGGAGGTGGAACCATATTTGCATCGACTGGATCACGGGGAGTAAACGTGACACCTTCCAGACCAACCCCATTGAGTGTTGTTGTGAATGGATTTATAGTGACCAGCAAGGCTCTCGGGTATCTGGCTACAGAGACCTTATGTTGAATATAGTTATCAATAATTCCACACAGGCCCTGTACTGTCGCATTCTTTCTTTCCACAGTTGTCGATGATATATTCTTACTCTGCTTGACAAAGAACCATTGCTAATGTGAAAGAACTTCAACCGAATTAGTAGTTATACTTTACCATTTGTTAGGCTACAATGTGGCACTGCTCTACTGTACTTCTGTCACCTGCTATATTCTCAGTTGTACCGTTGAATTGCTCAGGAGGACAAACCAGATTTCATTTTCTTTTTTTTCATAGGCATGCAACTGCCACTGTGTCACACCACTAGTACCACCGCTATGAGGAAATTTTATCCGACCAAGATTGCCAACGTTATTCGGTGTTTCCCGTGGAGCCAGCCCTGGGCCTAGCCCTACTTTCAAACACAAATTACAGGTAAGATAAGCGTTTGGTGGTTTGG
Organism: Lissotriton vulgaris; assembly: GCF_964263255.1. NCBI lineage: Eukaryota > Metazoa > Chordata > Amphibia > Caudata > Salamandridae > Lissotriton > Lissotriton vulgaris. The sequence goes on along the minus strand of NW_028250923.1, from coordinate 7,103 downwards.
GGGTATAATGGAGTATTAGTACGAGAGACGAGAGACTGAAGGTAGTACTACTAAAGTCCTAGGACTCTTGGATTCACTTCACTTAGTCTGTGAGAGGCACTTAGTGTTGAAAACATTTGGGCATTTACACTTAAAGGAAGAAAATGGAACTAAACTTTCAGGAAAACAGTCAACGTTAAACCCCCACCCACCAGGCAAGCAGTAAAAAACAGGTATGCTCAGATAAAGTTTGAAAAAGTATATTTATATCCCTAACAAAATAATCTCCCGCAAGACCCTCCCTAACCCCAACGATTGTCCTTCAAAAGTCCCCAAAAACCCAACTCCCAATTCCCACCCCCCAAAAGTCTCTAAAAAAGGGGCAAGGGACACTATGGGTGGATGCTGTTAACTTTTTGGGCCAGGGCATCATGCTCCTCGCGGAGCAAGGCGAGCTCCTGCTGAAGGCGGGACACCATCAGGGTAGTGCGGCGCAGGCGTGCCTTCACTGCCTTGCAGGTGCAAGGCCTGTGAGAAGCAGCTGTTGGCCTTGCTGCTCGGCGGTGGCGTTTGCCTTTGGCAGCCCGGCTCAGTCTCGGTGGACCACTGTGCTGGGTGGCAGCCGGTGGGGCCACGGAGGCCGATGCAGACGACGTTGTCGTTGTTGTCGACCGCACACTTTCCTCGTCCTCCAGGGCCACCAGCCGCCGATATTCCGCAACAGTGGCCTCGATTCTCCGTTGCCGGGCCGCTCTAGCCAGCTCCTTCCTCCTTGTTCGTTTGGAAGGAGAACCTATATGAAGAAAGAAAGACATAGTCTGTAACCAATGCTCTTTAAGATTAACTCAATCATTCAGCAGAAATGTGTGCTGCAGTACAACTAGCAACTTGCAAGCGCATTACATAACTATTGAGGCCAGTATCTATCTAACCTCACACTTCTTCATCCTTGCTCTAACATTAGTGGGAGTTTAAGGAACAAATTCTATGAGCACTGTGGACTTCCATTGGAGTCGACTATGAAAGTACACCAGTCTTATTCTTCTTCTTGTCTCTTGTTTTGGAAAATTGGTACGTTATTTTCTGCAAGCCGGCATAATGCCAGCGCGGTAAACTTGCACCCGAGAAAAAGAGACGCACGCCATGAGGAGTGACCTAGACTTGCGTTGCCGTTGCGTTACTGTACCCGTCCAGTACATGCAGGTGGTGAATCTCTTACTTTTCTATTACGGGTGGCACTGAGAATACTCTGTTACAACTCAAGGGCTACTGCTTAATTAATTTAACTTTCACCCTACAGTGGAAATGAGTACTAGAAATGGAAAATTGAAGAAGATAAATAATCTGATTATCTATCACTTCACATGGGATGTTTTTGCTTATATATGGGATGACTTTAGGTGCTTTGCTTTTTATTGAGTGACAGGCAGTGATACATCCACACATGAATGACTGAGTACTACTAAACTTATTAAGAGAGGTAGGGAGTGGCCACCATAATAACCGGATCTATGCAGTGCTTGCAATACAAACTACTGCTACTATTTATGGTAGTATTTGGACAAAATTAAAAGTTCTTTTCCTTGCCTTTCCTACACTGGAACGGACGTGCGGGTGCAGTGTTACATGCTCTTCAAAGTTACACTTAGTTCATCCACTGACCATCTACTCTCTCTAGATCATGGGTACTCACAAACTTTCTCTCAGGGGCTACATTTACAGTGTAGTTTGGGGCCGAGGGCCGCACTGGTGGGGGCGGAGTCAGAGGGGGCGGGGCTAAAGCAAAACGATAACTTGTGACCATGAGGTTGCACACAGGTCCCTGCAGCAGATGCCCTCATCCACTGAGCCACCAGACCCAGCATTTACATACATCTCTCTCCCTCCTGCTGTCCCTCCTGCCCTCCCTCCATCTCTCTCTCCCTCCTGCCCTCCCTCTCCCTCTGTCATCTCACTGTGTGTGTGTCTATCTGTGTCAGCCTTCAGCCCGGGTTGAGACCGCTTCCTCAACGCGCACACACAGACAACAACACCAAAGTACTTAACAGGTCTTTAAAAGACCATTAACATATTATTGAGGCTTTGTTTGTTTTAGCGCCCCTGCTTCTCCACCCTGACAATCACTGCTTGCCCGGCCCCACAGAGCAGAGGCTTTGTTCTATTTCACCTCTTTGTGGCCTTGCATCTCCACTCTGCTCTGTGGGGGCCGGGGGAGCAGTGATTGTCAGAGTGGAGATGCAGGGGCGCTAACAGGTGAAATACAAAAAAGCCTCTGCTCTGTGGGGGCCGGGGGAGCAGTGATTGTCTGCAAGGTCTGCGCACCGCCAAGGAAGGCTTGCCGGGCCACCACCGGCCCGCGGGCCGTACTATGAGTACCCCTGCTCTAGATACACATATGCTATCTAAGAGTCAGATAGTAGCATGATCCAGGTATATGGACACATACAGTTTCTGTGTCACCCACCCAGGCTGTTGTCCTTCCACCCATCATTGCTTCATCATTCACCCAGCCATGCATCTCATATTCTTGCCTTCCCAGCTAGTCTTCAATCTCAATAAGTAAGGAATATATAAGAGCTTACCTATGGCCGCCACCACCGTCTCAACTCTCACAGCCGCCGCCGCCGCCTCCTCCCCTGATGAATTGCCCTCCGCCTCCGTGTCGAGCACCACCACCACACTGGCCCCGCCACCAGATGTTCCACCTACAAAGTACATTTAAGAATCTTAGAATAAAGCACTCACTAGTCACTAGTATTTGGTCTAGGAATGAAGACATGTGAAAACAATGTAATTTGTGACTGTCTACGTTAAAGTTAAAAAAAATGTCCCTTTTTCCAGGGAAGGTTGTCTTGCTGCACTTTTTGGCACAACTGATGAAGGCTGATTTTTTAACACGCACCATTTTTCTCCACACAGACAGAAGATGGACTTCTAACAACAAGATCAAGTTGAAACCAGGTGAGAGCTCGGCTCGACCACAAGAAATGTCTTCAATTAATCGTCAGCACTAACCACTTTTCCATTATCAGTTAAACGTTTAGTTTTATTATGACTTCATTTTAATAAATGTGTTTACTTTTAATAAAGCTTTTAAATTTAAATACAATCTGTGTTTTTTGGTCCTCCAGACTAGAGTGACTGAGCGAAAGGTTTTGCAATTTTTGCAAGCATGAGTCCAGATAGAACACTTCAAAAGACATTATGGACAATCCCAGAGGACTGCACTAAGTTGATAGAGCTATTGCTGACTAGAATCATGGGAGTTTCGCCAACCGTGCAATCTTAGTTAGCTACACAGACAGACTAATAAGAATAATCTAGTAATACCACAGGGAGTCATAGTAGAGGCAGGATAAGAATTTAGATACAGTCTACAAGAAGAGCAAAGACAATTTTGAAAAAATTCAAATGAGGAACGCTAGGAAAAATAGGTACTAGTCTAAAATGAAAACTTACTGGGGCCAGCAGAGGAGCCCTCGCCTGCCCGATCCTGGCCCTGTTGAACAGCATCCGCCGCCTGCTGCTCCTGTGTCCTCCTCTCGCCCCTGGGGGGAGCTGACGTACAACATGAAAGAAAGAACAGAAAACATGGATGATTGTTGCTTGTCAATGTCAACCAAATCAAACATTTCAAAAGAACAATAACAAAATATTTCCGCGAAATTATATTGATTATGGTTACTTTTTATTTATTTGCGGACCTGTGACTTCGAAAGTCACGTAACTCACTAAACAAAGTACTGAAACGTTCACCTAGGACTGGCAGGCAGCAGTCCGCAGGCAAGACGCAAAGTGACAGACAAACTCCATTGTGATTTCAGTCAGATCAGTGACAACACTAACAGTTGCCTGCTACATTACCAGTCATTTAAATAGTCAAACTATCAATCCACCGCCACTATTTTTCTTATTGTCAGGGTTACAAAGGAAGGGGCAGATTTAAGCCCTTGCGGCTCTTTTGCGCCGTTCTTGCGTGACTTTTGTGACGCAGCAGCTAAACAAAAAAGGGCGCCATGGTGCGGCGTATAATATTATAACAACGTGACGCATTTGGGAGATGCATCCCGTTATAAAGCCCTGCGCCATCAGGGGGCGTTCCGGCGCAAGGGAGGGCATTCCTGCGCTGGAACACATCCTAATAGTGGCTGAGGGAAATCTACAAAATATCAATCAGTCACCTTTAGGACAATGATGCGTCACACAAACCCTGCACCTGCTTGAAGCAGACGTACGGCTTGACCCAGCATTGGGGAGATAGGGTACCCCAGAGCATTGATGGAGCTGCGCCATCGTTGCGACGCAACTCCAGCAGTAAAGCTTCGGTGACGTTTTGGGCCCATGGGGCGCCGCATTGCAAATACGGCGCACCATGTTTGGTGGTGGTAGCGGGCCGCACAATTAATGGCGCATCCCTGCTACTTTGCAGGGATGCGACGGTAATTGCAATTCTGCCCCTTAGGGGCATACTTACTTACGCGTTCTGGCGCATCTCCAGAGATGCGCCAGATCAAATGCGTCACGCAAAACTACCCTTGCGACACGGCAGATGTGCCTCATTTACAATGCGGCGCGCCCTGGCGCAAGGGTAGGCACTTGCGTGACGCATCTCGTCACGTAAGAGCGGCGCATCGCTGGAGTCACGTCGCCAACGCAATGCAACTCCAGTAATGCTCAGGGCCACCCAATACTTTACATGCTGTGTCAGTCCTTTCGCCTGCTTCGAGCAGACATAAGGAATTGAATTGACGTAGCAGCGTCGCAGAAGTGCCTGCGTTAAATCTTGTAGATTTCACGCAGGCAATTTTGCGAGGCGCACAGCCGCTGGACCGCCCACCCTGCGTACTAGGAACGCACCCATTGTGGTGCAGGCCCATGGCTTTATAACGTGACGCATCTCCCTAGATGCGTCATGCTGTAAATGACTTGCAGGGATGCGGCACGTTTACGCCGCTGTTGCGTCACGCAAGGCAACGTAAACGTGGCGCAAGGGGCTTGTAAATGTAATCTGCCCCCTAGTGTCTAGCATTACGCAGTTCTGTTAAGTACACTCATACATAATAGTTACTCAGGCCAATGAGACCACGAAATAGAAAACAAATAAGCATAGTAGCAACCCCACTGAGAAGGAGAGCAGTGCACCTGAAATGCACAGAAGATTTTGAAATATAATTTAACTACAATGTAATCGTCATCAGCGGCATTATTGGCTTGCTCCATGTAAAAAACAAATATTTGCAATACAACAACACAGAGCAGGAGAAAACATCATAGTAGTGAGTGATTAAATGCCAATGGCTACTACTACTCACCAAGCCCGGGGATCTCCAAGCCGAGCTGGTCCAGCAGGTCGCGCTCGCGGTCCAGGAGGTCCGTCCAGCGATGGGTGACCTGGCTGTAGGTGCGCTGGACCCCGTAGAGGTGGGATATGGCCCAGCACACCTTCTCCCACCGCTTCCGGCGCTCCCGCATGTTGTAGCCGCCGGCCGCGATCCTGCCGCCTCCCGCGATGGTCCTGGGCAGGCGGCGCTGGACGAAGTAGACCAGCGCGCCCACTTCCTCCGGGCTGAATATCTCCCGGCGCGTCACCTGCTCCCCCCTCGATCTCACGCCTGCTGTCCTGCCACTGGGTCCAGCACTACTCCCCGCCGCCGCTGCGGCCCTCAAGTGCCTGGGCAGCTTCACGGCGCCTGGCTTGACCATGGTCTGGGCAGGTAAGGTAGGAAGAAGTAGAAAATTAAGAAAGAATAGGATAGGGAAGAAGAAAAGAAAAGAGTTTACAAAAGTAGTTTAAAAGTAAAGAAAAATAGCAGAAAAGACAAAAATATACAGCTAGGAAAAGAGAGGGATAGATAAGAAGCAAAATCGTTAAAAAAAAACTGAAAACAAGCAAAGGATGGGAAAGATATCAAGAGGATTAAACACCATGCCCAGACACAGGAAATGAATGAAAAACAAGATGGCCGGCGCCCGTTTCCGAGCGCGAAAGTCAGTTCGCGCGAGATTTTCCTCGCGATCTCGTGCGAACCTCTAGATTTCCCGCGCGATCTCGTGCGAACCTCTACTCGCAATGCGCTTACTGCGCGAGATTATACATAGCGGGCGGAAACGGAAATACGTCACGCAAACAAAATGGCCGCGCCCGTACTCGACCTTGGGGTAAATTCGCGTGTTGCGCTGCAAGCGGCTCGCGAATACTGCAAAAAAACTCGCGAAACAACAAGCCGCAAAAAAATAAAATGCTCATTCGCACGAATTGGCGGCTTCCGCGGTCGGTTTCGCACGACGCCGCGCCCCGCGAATAGCGCGAAAAAAACCGCAAAACGATTTCAGCAAAAGCAAAAGCAATGAGCAGGTGCAAAAGGTCAACCTCATGATTTGTAACGATTCTTTGTATTGCTTCCTGAGGGGGCCCTCCAGAATTCGGTTGCCTGCTTGCAACTATTGTGTGACCCTGCTCTGACCTTAACTGTATGCCACAAAGGTCCTGATTTACAGCTAAAGGAGCAGACAAGCAGGTGCCAGGCTGGAACTTTAAATTCTTTCAGTGACACATTAATTAGCCCCTAATTCATTATTGTCAGTTGGGGCAGGGCAGGTGTTGTAACTAATTTTGCAACAATGAAAGCACTTAGCAAGTGCAAAAGATCACTAATCAGGGCGCACTAAGGAAGCAGGTGCCAGCTAAAAAAATATTCTGTGACACATTAATCAGCCCCAAATTAATTCAGGTCACTTGAGGCAGGGAAGGTGTGCTTTGCTTTGCCGAAAATAATGTACACTGGACAACCAGAGGGTGTGGTGATGAAACAGAGGGTGGCATGGGTGGGCCAGAGGGTGGCATGAGTAGTCAGAGAGTGGCAGTGGTGACAGAGAGTGGCAGTGATGAAGAAGAGTGTCCCAAACAGGCTGGACATGTAGAAACAACAAGTTCGCAAAACTTGCGACCCGACAGGTAAGTTCGCAAATTGCGAAATTGTAAAAACCCTCGCGAACTGGCAGAAACACGGGCGAACACAAAAAAAAAAAAAAATCCGCAAATTCGCGGGAATTCGCGGATTTTGCGGATTGCGAATCCGCAAATCCGCAAAATTCGCGAACGCGAGATCCGCAAAATTCGCCCA